>NC_091929.1:37474759-37654759 GCF_041260155.1 Ptychodera flava | reverse complement strand
CAAGGGGAAATAAAACATATTTCATCATATCTCTGATCATTTTGGTTCTATAACTATCCAGTGGAGTTCTGAGCTATGTCATCCACTTCCGGGTCTAGATTTCTTGGCAGTCGCACAAGAACTCGACATTGCCTGTTCGGTGGAACTGCCAACATAGACAAAGGTTGCATTGGCAATGAGAGTGAAACGGTGGCTTGTCCTTGTCCGAAGTGTCGTTAAGTGGAACGAATTCGCAAGTTTTAATGGTGGTAAAACCTTTGCCGATCATCATGGATTGCAAGGATAATATGGAGTTTCAGTGGCACTCTAGCATGCAAGCAGATCAGACATTCAAAATAATCAGTATTCTAATTCTATTGCTTGTACATATAACAGCTTTATGTAAGAACATGTTCTTGATTTTACTGCAGATCACTTGACAAAGATCATTTAAAGGGTAAAGGTCTCTCTTTTCTTGCCTTTTTGTGATATCAAGAAAACATGGAATACTTGCATAAAGTCACTCAGTGTACAAAATGACGACGGTACATAAATGCAAAAGTATAAAAAAATTACCCCTTTGTTGAATGCAAACAGATAAGTTCGTTTGTAACCTCTAGTTGAGATGGGTTTTCCTATTCCGACTGCCTTTCCTATGACAAATAAACATCGCCACAATGCAAAGGAAAGCTGCTATCCTAATCTATAGCAACCGCACCGCGAATTAAGATTTAATTACAAAGTTTGTATGAGGTGCAAATGTGCATAACTGTATTTTCAGCCGTGCATGGTGCTTTATCTCGACTACGTTCTCTAATGCCTTGGAGAAATGTTAATGCAATTCAGATTAATTAGGTATTGTCATTCAAGTGCGACTTTCTCGCCTCTTTCACCAGGTTATGTTCGCCTTATCGAATCTCAAAGACTGGGCAAAGGTCGTGTCGAGTTACACAGTGAAGGACGGGGACGTTGGGACGTGGTGTGCAACGATCACGTGGATGATGATGTCATCTGTAGAGAGCTGACTGACTGTTAGATTACCATGTTTACAGACTGACGGTTAGATTACCATATTTATGCTATTTGTGTTTTTTACGGAGAGAAAATCAAGTTTTTAAAAGTCATCTATGATTATCCTAGGAATGATGGGACATTTCAATTTCAACACGACATATAAATGCTCAAAATACGATTACTATTACAGAAATATTCCCTGAAGTTATCAAACCTAATTATCACCAGACGCAGCATTGTACTGTACGTTCAAATGTTTCTTGTCTTATTACCGGAAAGCTGAACTCTTGATTTTTGGGGAAACAAGGCGACACCGATAACTATTTCAGCATATCTGAATGAGTGACACAGGCTTCAAAAAATAAAGAAGTGATAAGTTTTGAAGCTTTTATGTTAAGGTAGTATGTGCCTCGAAAGTAAGAGACTTACTTAAACTTAAACTTTTGCTAAAACTTTTCTCAATGACTCTTTCAGCCATTGTCTTTCAAAAGTGAGAATAAAAATAGGTGTCACCCTGCAAATTTTGTTACTTGAGAAACAAATCACCAAAGATTTACCGATATTTTAAATTCAAAATCGCCGCCATCCTGTGTTTACGCTATAGAGAAAAATACAATTTCTATTTTCGAAAAAACTAAGCCGGTGAAAATTTCTTTTTCAAAGAGCTTTTAAATAAGCCCCATGAGTGGTAAATCAGACAAGAATTGTAAAAGTTTGAGAATCCGACCATCTGTCCCCCGAGGCGCGTTCTACCTTAATGTCTCTGCTTATTTGTGCTAACCCAGTGTAGATCACTGACTCGTCTGTTAAACAAAAAAGACAAGAAACAAACAATTAATCATCGAATATCTCAGTTTAGTGCGACGGAGTTTTTTTACTGTCAGTAAAATTTATTTTCTTGTTCCAAACACCCGTCGCGATGCCCATTGCTCAACGTATCAACTCACCTTATGTGTTACTGTTGATAAATGAACATTTTGTTATTGCAAGGTTAATATTATACATTAATTTTTATTTTGAACATATTTTCGAAGGAAGGTACAGTTTTTATTCTTCTGGCATGATATCAAGAATGACGGCTATCTACTACATATTACTACTTTGGTATTTTTTTTTCCGGCTACACTAAATTTGCCACTTTTGGTCAATCTTGACGGGTGTGGCATGCTAGCAGGGTACGTACGTTTACCCATTTTGGACACGTGATACTAAGCATTGGTTTAATACAATCCTAGTGTTATTGTCCCTTTTCATTTATTTCATGGACTGGTAAATTATGTATTACCTTGAATGACACGGATTATTGAACCTGTTTTGACGTCATGTTGGACCTGTTCAATGTCACATTGAGAAGATGGACACAAAATTGAGTACATAGTCCCGGTTACTGACGGGATAGATAAATAGTTAATGCACGGTTTCACGCTTGATTTGAAAGGGGTTTTTTTGAGAATTTTCTTGTTACCAAGGAGACAAAGCATCGCAGAGTATGCAACAATAGCACCGTGATAATCAATAAATAATAGATAATAGATTATTAATAAATTAATGCAATAAGTTTAGCATGACATCACCAGCTCTCATATGGAAATGTACAACAACCTGAAGTGTGAATAATATCAGTGAACGTCATTGTCATTTTCTCAGGCTGAGTTCGCAAACACCTCTGGAAGGGAGTGTGAGATTTGAATGGACTTGAAAAATCTGAGCGCGAATTAGGGGGACCTGAAAGTACCGTGGGACCGAAAGAGGGGATTTGAAAAATAAAACAATGACGCTGCAGATAAAAATATCCTAATGGACCAATATTTGGCAAAAAGTATCCTAAAATAACAGTTTAATATACCGTTTTCTATTGAGGACTCATTGTACCCATATTTAGCAGCTATTTTCTTATTTTTATAAAGGTTTCTTCAAATTAAATGAAAAGCTCGAGTTATTTTGGTGATTCAAGAGAACGTTGCTTATTTAAGAGTACATGTATAATGTGAAATGTACGGTGATCTAGATTACAGTTACAGTCTGGTCTAGTATAGAATTAAAATTTTTCAACAAGCAAGAGGAAGTTATTTACCTAGTTTCGAATTTCATAAATCAGTTTTGCCTTTTGTTTATAAGAAGAATATTATTCGCGTTTGCTATGCTCAAACCATTGAAATATGAAGCCATCACGGACGCTAACTGACCGAAAATGTCATGACTTTTTTTCTGGATTACAAGAGTGTTAAGGCGAATTCTTGATTATACCATTGGGTAATAGGAGGAAACTTTTTTTTGTACAATCTCTCCTTCCGATTCCACGCCGGAAGCGTTTTCACGCAGCCTAATTAGTAAATTTTGTACACTGAATATCAACACTTCTTCTCTTAACGTTGTGATTGCTTGGTTATTACTGTAGACGCAAGCCAACCACAGAACGAGGACAGACAGAAAGTAGTTTCGCAGACGCCATATTTTATAAGATATTTACAGAAATGGTTCCTTCTTTTATATTTCATATGATTAGACTGATTAATTATTCGTGAAAACCCAAGACGCTGATTATTCAAAATTGATGTTACAGCCTGTAGGAATGACCCATCGATGATTATGACGGACAATGCCGTTTTAAGTTGTGTGATGGGCGGAGCATCACGACATACCCTCCTTATAGCGACCTCTACGACAAACATGGCTGCACACCTGAACAAAGTGCCGCTGTGAACTGTATGGTTGGTAAGATTGTCTACTTCGCTTCATGATGAGATCATTTCATTATTGTATCAGTTTCAGAATCACGAATTGCATGAGTAAGTCAATAATTTCTAAATTGACATTAACACCTGGTAGTTTTCAACATTAGACCGATCATGAACAAAATTGTCAGGCCTAGAATTCACAGTTTTTGAACAACTCTTCGACTTCGATCACGTAACAGGAAAATGATGATACAATTTTACACTAGGTTGTATAGAAATTTCATATTTTCTGAAGTAGCATGTACAAAGTGGATTCAACAAAGTTATAAGGAAACGAGAGACAGGCTCTTTTCTTAGAATGCCCAGATATTTGGATTCTCAAACTTCATAATATTGTTTTTGGTCTACAACTTCTGATGAGCTCATTTTGATGCTTATGGAGTTAATAAAGTAATTTCATCGGCTTATTAACGAGAAATGGAAAAATCAATTTTCCCTCACAGAGTTTACAAAGGGATGGCTGCCATTTGAATTTTCGTGTCGGTAATATTGGGTTATATATTTCTCAGTACCAAACTTTGAATGGTGAACCCAAATTTGTATCTTTTTATTTTGAAAGGGAGGATTAAAGTTTCCTTGAGGAAGGTCTGGGCAAAAGTTTTTAATTATTTTTAGTTTCGACGACCTATGGACCTAAAATATGATTAATTTCAATGGCATTTTTAATTTGTTCTGACAATAAAGATGGCGGATGGGGAAAGTGGTCGCCATGGAGCAGTTGTCAGGATCGTTGTACTTGGGACGTACGCATGCGCTCCAGGAATGCGACGCACCTGTTCCCGCCGATGGAGGTAGGCAGTGCATTGGCCATGTAACGGAAACAAAGCCATGTAAAATATGGCCAGTAGTGTACAGTAAGTTTTCACATTTTTTGAAAGTAGTTGGCAAATGTGCGGCTGTGAAGGTCAACGTTAAGGCGTCTAAAACTATAGCATATATACTATATATGGCTGATTGGCTGTTTTTGAAAATATTAAAATGATAAAACACTGTCATATACATTCAGTCTACCAGTAAGTAACAAGCTTAAGAAACGTTGCTTGCCCGAAAGTGGTGTTTGTCGCAATACATCTCCAAAACTTAAACATCATTAACGATTTCGACTTGATATTTCATTGTATAATCAAAGTATGAATTTCATTCAAATGTATAACGGTAAATTGTGGTTTGCTTGGCTTAAGACTATTAACTTAAGATGACCCTGCTGTTATTGTTATTCCCATTTGTTTCTCGGACCTGGTAAATAATATTTACTTTGAACGATACTGATTGTTTGGTCTGCATTAATGTCATATTTGAAGTGAGTTTGCCAGCTACCGATCATAAACTTAGAGTATAATATACTCTTTATTGAAAAATTAACATAAGTGTTTAAAATCTTGAACTTTCAATGTTTCTCTTAATCTGCAAGACTGCACTTAACTTGGTTTTTATCGAGGACGACACAGTTACCGGAACCCGTTGCATAAAGGATATCGGACTTTTAAGTGTAACTCTGATGAGGGAGTTGGGTTATATCGGACCATGTTCGAAGAGGCGTCGAGTCAGTATATAAACTGATATTGGACACACCCAGTCCCCGAGTGTAAAGGTTGGTCTCTATCTCTATCTCTATCCGTCTCTGCGTATCTAAGTCTCTTTGCCTATTTCTGTCTTTGAAGTTTGCTTTTTTTTATTTCAAAGGGACGGTGCTTTGATCTGACGTCTGTTTAAACCCATGCTCTGGGTCATTTAGGTGGAGGCATCGTGTACACAAAACTCAAATGCACTGTTACAAATTAAGAGGACCTAGAGCATTTTAAGAACTCAATAATTCTTATTTGAATTTTCTTGCACCACTCTGTCTGTGGCCAGCAAGCACGCGTCTGTACGTTCTCAGTTACATTATCGCGCATTCACGTTGAAAATGAAATAGCAAAACATCCTTGTTATTATGGATAATACCCCGTGGCGTTTCTCTTTACATTCATCGCTGTAAAATAGGAGTCTCTTGGAATCGCTGTACGACAAACAATGAAACATGTATAAAGAGATTCACTCCTGTTATTTTGCAAGTATTCCGAAGACAAAGCGCCTCCAACGATTTTTACATGTGTAAAAGTCACGGATTCAATTTTGAACAAAATGAAAATCGCAAAAACTATATCATTATGTAAATCTCACTTTTTGGTATCAGTCATATCGCACATACACACTTTTACACTACAATAGCTAATTTATGCAATTGCCTGACGCAAAGCAATACGTATATCGTTCTGATGATGTTCATGTAATTTTAAAGTATCCTGTATATCACGATCGGTTTGTGATTTATCGAATGGCACATTAGTGGTGGGGCAGAATCGTACCCGACATAATGAAACTGTATCAGTCCGATGCAGCCTCGCATTTCAAGACCCTGATTATTCATCACTGACATGTGACGACGGAGAATGGCACCCGATACCAAATCCGAAATGTTCAGGTAGGCTTTCACCGCTAGCGATGTCTTTTAATAAAGTAAGACTTTCATCGACATTCTTAAGGACAGCGATAGTCGATATGGAAAATGTATCCATAACAACATTGCGAGGACATCTTGTCACTAGCTGATTTATTATATATATACCACTTCAACTAAATTGTTAGAATAGCTTTCCAACTCACAAACGTATTCACCCTGCTAAATCTCGTTGAATTTGACATTTGAGTTGATATCGACATTTCACTTTGTGCCAAAGAAGAAAGCTACGTGATTGCAATTAAACAACAGTAAAGGCCAGAACCTTTTAATTGGCATAAGTTATGGTCAGCCTTGCTATCAATACCCATGTGTACTTGTTTGAAGATACCTGTGAGCTGTAGAACTCATTAGGAACACTGTTACTGTGAAAGTTTACCATAAACCTAACATTTTGCTCAAGATTGGACTTAATAGCATTTGCTTTCAAGTATCTTCTGTTTGTCCCGATATATTTGACATCGGGCCGGTTATAATCTGTGTCAGCGCATCTAGGTACGAATGGCAGGATGCGCAGTGTTTCTGCGCGGAGTTCAGTGGTTCATTGATCAAGTACGGTAGTCGTCCTGGCGACAATCACGGCAAGAGATAATCGCTACCATACTGGATTGGCCTTAGCGACACCAAAGTACGTGTAGTTCAGACCAGTTTTTGGCAAAGAGAAAAAGTTATACATTGTGATGATGATATACAAATTAACTTGAATCTCGCTTAGCCTTTTCGCAGATGCTAATTTTTCAAAAGATGTCGCAGTTCAGTTTAATGTTTGCTTTAGAATTATAGGGCAATGGATCCGAAGCCAATGCTGAAATGAATAATCTTAGACAATTATTGTTATCTGCATTTTTGTATTTTCAAGAATGAGGTTAGTAAAACTTAAATGGTGGTAATTCTTTGTGTCTGTAAGATCTTTAAGTTTCCATGACAACAGTCATGAAAAATTGAAAATAATACGATGTCATCTTTTAATATAAAATGAGCAAATTATGTTTGATAGAAAAGACAATACTAGCATATATTGCGATTTATTACTGGATTCCCTTCACAAAGGATATTTTTTTCTTATTTCAAAATTTTAACTTTAATAATACTTGCATTATGCTGGTCAGATAGACTATAGTAGAAATTATGAGCATTTGTACATTCCACAATAAAACTGATTGATGTATTCACTAAGCACACAGTTTCATCACCATCTTAATCTTATAAAATCTTGCGTTTTGTCTTTAATTTGTTTTGTTTCTTTCTCAAAGCAAAAGCGTTCGTTCCGATGGGTTGACGGAGACAAAAAAGGTTACGAGAAATGGTACAAGGCCATCCAGGAGGTTCTGGCGGCGTTCAGATGATAAAGAGTGGTGTGAAGTTTGAAGTTAGAAAATGAAACGAGAATAAATACTGTCTCTGCGAAATATAGTGGAAAATATCACCGCGATATGCAACCCTAACAGGAGATAAATGTCTTCGTTGGTGATCGGTGATTCCATTGGTGATTCTACAATGGATTGAATGCCTACAACAAAGACGTACAATCAACTATTGATTTTCGTATTGCGAGGCTAATGAAATTCCATAATTCATTTTATGCAGTTGGCACATCATGAATCGACTCAAATATCGCAACTTTTTGTTTTAAACCTAAACAATCATGCAAACTAGGATATCTGACGCTATGACTATACGTTTCTTTTTTTCCTTTTATTACTCATCCAACAGGCGAGCCCAATTACAGGATGAGGTAACCACAACCCACTACCCAGTGGAGCAATGAGGAGTAGACTGCCTTGCTCAGGAACATGTCACTGTGCTGGAGTCTCGAACTCACTATTCTTTGAGACTGAGACCATTACTCCGGACCTAGGGGTGTCGAACTGACTGTCCTCCGACAGTGAGTCTGATACCCAAACAACTGCCCCATGAATAAGTTGTTATGACAAATAAGTTGTAATGATAACCTAATATCAATGAGTGCAGCTCTAAAAATATCGTATAGCCCGCTATATTTTAAAATAATTATATTTCATCAAGATGTCCGATGACTGTAATGATCTCTTTTCAAAAGACACTATATAATCTTTAGAATGCTATCTGACAGATGTAAGGCGGAGAAGAAGGAAATCTAATTTAACAACAAACCTAAATTGCCTACTTAAACCACGGTATCTCTTTGCTTTTTTCCGTTCCTAAAAAGATAAAAATAAAGTTATTTATTGACACTTTTGGTAGACAGGAACCTTGGAATTCAGTTCAGTAAGACAAATTCAATTAAAGGAAAAATAAGTTGTAATGATAACCGAACATCAATATATGTAGCTCTAAAAATATCGTATCGCTCGCTATATTTTTAAAAATATTTCATCAAGATGTCCGATGATATTTTATTACATTAATATTTTGTGGGGAAGCCCACGAGCTAAAGCTAAAAGATGCTATAAGTGGTTATCGATGAATGTCTAGTTAGCTACTATAGACTATAGTCTATAGAAGCTATTGGGATGGGTATCCGTCCGGCGTCCGTCGTCAGTCTGTCTGTCTGTCTGTCTGTCTGTCTGTCTGTCTGTCTGTCTGTCTGTCTGTCTGTCTGTATGTATGTATGTATGTATGTATGTATGTATGTATGTATGTATGTATGTATGTATGTATGTATGTATGTATGTATGTATGTATGTATGTATGTATGTATGTATGTATGTGAGGCGTCCGTCCACTCAAATATCTTGAGAACCGCAGTACTTACTGATTTGATATTTGTTGTGTAGATGAAAAATATGATTTTGAGAAACTATTTTTTTTAATTTTTTGATATTGTTGAAAATAGGCAAATTAATGCCAAAAAAGGTGTTTTTGGTAAAAAATCTTCTCTTCATAACCGCTGGTCAGACAGCTTTTTTATTTGGTATACAGGTCCCTAGGGGTAACCCAACTTAGATTTGTTCAAATTGTGATGAAATATGCAAATGTGTATTTTTAAGGAATTTTTTTGTCATTTTTGGTCAAAATTTGACTACATTGTATGTAATTCTAGTACTGTATAAACCCTATCAATTCACCCAGAAAAAAATAATTAATATGATTTTAAATAATTGAATTAATTAGGAAATCATCAAAGCCAAAATAATTTTAGTGTAGAATTATCAGAAAGTTCAACTTTTTTGACAGTTCATAGTGAAATGCTTACCATCTTGGAGGATTAAAACATGTAAAGGCAACTTTCCTGAATCCAACTTTGACATATTCTGAACCGTCATTTATTGTGCCCTGTATGTTATCTAAAGAAATTGCTCAAAATAGTCAATAGATAAGATAGAGATAGAGAAAGTTCTAATTTCCATTTATGGTTGACTTGGTAAGGATAAAATAACATTACTTTTTGAGGAAAAAAATAGAGTGGTCAGTAAAAGAGTGGTCAAAGTGATAGGGTTTTTACGGTAAAGCTGGGCTGAAGATTCCTCATGTGCTATTTATAGCAATTATGCAATCTGTGTAAACAGTGCAATGAAAGTTACATGATTCCTTATAATGCTTTTGATGACCTTGAACTTCTTAAGTCTCAAACATCTGTTTCTTCAGTGTGCTTTCTCTGAGTATGTACAGTCTCAACTTATTCAACAAAACTCACTTACAATGTTAATCAAAGATATCCACCTTCTTCATCAATACATGTGTCACAAAAGGTTATTCTCTACAAAACACAGCAGAGCTCTGTCAACTGTTGAGTTGCTTGTTTTTTCCAAAACCGCTGGTCAGACAGCTTTAAAATTTGGTTTACAAGTCCCGAGGATGACCTTAGTGAGATAATTTCATACAGACAGGAAATACTTAATTTTGTATCCATGTCTATAGTAGCTTCAGGGACTTTGGCCCTATGTTATCTAAGAGATAGAATGTAAGAGATATCAGAGTAGTTTATGACCTCATCCGACTAATTAACTTATAAGCAAAGCGTGCTCGCCCATTGAGAATTGCTGTGAAACTGTGACTAAACTAATATCTTCGATCACTTTTTCCTGCGCATTTCCAGACAAGTGCGTACTAACTTGGTCTTGCATGGACGGTTATGAAAACGGCCAAAGACACAGATCTAATTTGTTAATCGCCAAACTATATTCATGGACATGTTGTATTTTGTCAATTTGTTTTTCGTACAAAATATGTTTTGGTCTTTTGGTACATTTATGTTACGAAAGATTTTTCATGTATTGTATAAAATACGTAAAATGCGGGATCTGATAGTATGAGTGAGAAGTATTGCTTCCTCACATATTGCTTTTTCATAGCTGGTTAAATATGAAAGAAAGTCATTCTTGCTGCTCAAAAGCTTTCAGCATACGCTTAATAGCTGTAGAATTTAGTTTGCAAATAAGTCGTAGAGGAGTGAAATAAAGATATAATAAAAACATATGCATCACTTTTTTCCATTAAATAAATGCAAACGATCCACTGCATGGATCATTCCGACTTTTTCATTCACATGTTTAAAAGAGCTACATTCGATAAGCGTAAAACCACCCAGCATATAATCTCTTGATTGTAAATTACGGCGACCTAATATAAGTAATCGCTGACTAAAAAAAAATAACAGAGACAGACGGGGCATTATTGCAAACTCTCGGGGGCAGAGGAAACAAATGAACAAACAAATAAACAGCAAGTTGATATTGATATGTGGGACATCAATGCATTACTACGTAACGAGCGATACAGCAAGGTAAATTGAGATATACTTATTAAGCGGAAGGGTCATTTAGTAAAATTGAGTGTACACGGGACATTTTGACAGACTTCTAAATCTGTCGTTTCGAACCGTGAATTCTTCGATGAAATCCAAGTCGACTTAAATGTTGCTTTCGAGCCGCATTGCCATGTATCATTACATTACTTTTGTTCAAACATGCAGCGGTAGGTCATACGGTATTATCATTACACGGTTAGTTTTTCTATGGAGATGGACAATTGAACGATAATTATGTCCTAATATGATAGTGCCGTGATTGTCATATTATTCACGACGGCTTTATGTGTACGCGATTGGTTACTTGTCATACTTCACACTTACACACCGAGTTAACAGAAACCTGACAGCAAGCAAAATATTGCCTTGACTAATGTTCGAAACACTCTATGGAACAACTGATTGCACGCGTGGAACGCCAAAAAACGTTTCTGTCCTTTATTATTTTAGTACAAAACGATGTAATTAAATTAAGCCAAAACATTTAGCTACGAAAAGCTGTTCAACAAGTTGATACATCAGAGCGATTTAAAAATGATCCATTATCTCGAATCAAGCTAACTTGTTTTCGCTTCACGAACATGCATGAAAAATTGTATTATATCATAAATTAAAGCTAGAATTTATTCATGAATTAATCATGTCACTCAAGGGACAATTAAACAAAAATATCACATGTCAGTGTGTATTACCGTTCAACAGCAAAACAGGTGCAGGTCCATGTGAAAATTCAGGCTAATACTTCAAGTTTATTTTTGAATTCGAACTCGCAACCTTGTTAACCATCTCTTCCTGAAAAATGGTTGGAGATGAAGACAACTCGAATATATTCAACAGCAAGCCATCTAATTTGTCGTAATATCATCCGTTATCCTTCCGCAACGCTGAAGCACAAAACACGAACTCACATACAAGTATATGCAATGAGCAGATAAGGCCAGCATACACTTTCAAAGCCATTAAGTGGAAATGGTTTTATTTTGTAGCGAAGAGCTATTTCGTTGCCAAGGATGGTAGTATTCAACCAGGCACAGGGACCAAAACGGTTGATATTATCGACAAAATAGAGAAAAAGTGTACTACATACTTACAAATCATCACAACACAAGCACCAATTTCATACGTATTAAACTATCTAAAACAGTCACAGAGCATCTTCATTACTAACTTTCAACTCTTTCAGTATGTAATTTTATTCCAACCATCCCATGTGATCAAGAAATAGAATCGGAAATAATATATCAATCCAACCTTTCAGATATCGACGTTAAATTTATGTAAATGAAATTTGTTATTCTCCGCACTATATTCATGGACATGTTGTATTTTGTCGATTTGTTTTTCGTACAAAATATGTTTTGCTCTTTTGGTAATGAGTACATTTATGTTACGAAAGATTTTTCATGTATTGTATAAAATACGTAATGAGCGGGATCTGATAGTATGAGTGAGAAATATTGCTTCCTTACATATTGCTTCTTCATAGCAGCTTAAATATGAAGGAAAGTCATTCTGGCTGCTCAAAAGCTTTCAGCATACGCTTAATAGGTGTAGAATTTAGTTTGCAAATAAGTCGTAGACCAGTGAAATAAAGATATAATAAAAACATATGCATCACTTTTTCAATAAAATAAATGCCAAACGATCCACTGCATGAATCATTCCGACTTTTTCATTCACATGTTTAAAAGAGCTACATTCAATATGTGTAAACTTCCAAGCATATAATCTCTTGATTGTAAATTACTGCGACTTAATATAAGGAAATCGCTGACTAAGAAAACTAACAGAGACAGACGGGGCATTATTGCAAACTCTCGGGGGCAGAGGAAGCAAATGAACAAACAAATAAACACAAGTTGATATAAACATGTGGGACATAGATGTATTACTTCGTAACGAACGATACAGCAAGGTAAACAGAGAGATACTAATTAAGCGGAAGGGTTATTTAGTAAAATAAATTGTACACGGGACATTTTGACAGACTTCTAAATCTGTCATTTCGAACCGTGAGTTCTTCGATGAAATCCAAGCCGACTTAAATGTTGCTTTCGAGCCGTATTGCCATGTATCATTACATTACTATTGTTCAAACATGCAGCGGTAGGTCATACGGTAATATGATTACACGGTTAGTTTTTCTATGGAGATGGACAATTGAACGATAAATTATGTACTAATGTGATAGTGCCGTGATTGTCATATTATTCACGACGGCTTGATGTGGACGCGATTGGTTACTTGTCATACTTCACATTTGCACACCGAGTTAACAGAAACCTGACAGCAAGCAAAATATTGCCTTCTAATACACTCTTTGGAACAACTGATTGCATGCACGGAACGTCCAAAACGTTTCTGTCCTGTATTGTTTTAGTACAAAACGATATACTTAAATTAAGCCAAAACGTTTAGCTACGAAAAGCTGTTCAACAAGTTGATACATCAGAGCGATTTTAAAATGATATATTATCTCGAATCAAGCTAACTTGTTTTCGCTTCACGAACATGCATGAAAATTGTATTATGTCATTAATCAAAGCTAGAATTTATTCATGAATTAATCATGTCATTCAAGTTACAATCAAAAAAAAATATCACATGTCAGTGTGTATTAGCGTTCAACAGCAAAACAGGTGCAGGTCCATGTGAAAATTCAGGCTAATACTTCAAGTTGTTTTTGAATTCGAACTCGCAACCTTGTGTACCATCACTTCTTGAACCAGAATTGAACTGAATGTGCTCACGTGTATGATATCCAGTGAACAGACTAGAAAATTTTAGCATTAACTCAACCGAACAACGTGTGCTAATGTGACCCCTGAATGGAAGGAATGGCGTGTTATATGAATGACTTGTCAGATTTTGAGTTTGACAAAATTGCAATCTTAGTTATCATGCATTGAAATTGACTGCTGATTACACGACATGTATTGACATTTATCAGACGCTACTGGACGCATGAAATAATATAGTATGACACGAATAGGCCAAACCCGGAATTCGAACCGACCACGGTACAAACAAAGCCATGTGCGCAAACGCGCATAGACGTACATGTATTTCCATTCGCGTTAGTACACATGTGGCTTTGTTTGTACCTGCATCACGTGATTATTTGGGCGTACTGAGTCTGTAGAACCCACACGTCCTTTTTATTCCGGAGTAGAACCATTACTGCATACTTTTTACTGTTATGAAGTTGTGTAAAACAATTGTACCTTTGACCTGTCTCAAACGACGACGAGCAAGGAGATGTTACGCAACATTTGCAGACCTCAGATTAATCACTAACCAAAACACAAAAACAAATAAGACAGACATTGTATATTCTGACAGCAGTTCAATTGAGCACACGACGCAGAGTGGAAGACAGACTCCTGATAAGACTATACGTGTATACGGTCTACTGCCAGAGTAATTATCTCTGACGAGGATTTATTGTATAATGTTTTTCAATATTCCTGTCAATAAACCCGATTCATACCAATATAATCGACATCCGTGTGAGGCGTGTAATAAGAACAATCAGATATCTGTTATATCATTATATGTAGCAGGTTTCATCAACTTTCGCACAGTACTCTCAGAGTTAAATCACTAATTACAAAACTTTATTTAATATGTAAATGAGCTAATTATTAACTTGACACGCCCAATGCTTCTCAGTACAATTAAATATTTATCAGATCAATATCTGTAGCAAGTTTCATCAAATGTAATGCTGTAATTTTGGAGTAATATGACAGAACCCCACGGCGAGAGAGCAAGCGCGCCGTACCAGCGGTATTTGCACGAGTGTTTGCGGGGGATCCGGCGGTCGTGCTTTCACGAGCGCAGCGACTGAAAGGACAGCCGGATGCAACGTAAACACGAGTGCAAATACCCCAGGTACGGCAAGCTTGCTCGCTCGCCATGGGGTTCTGTTATTATTACATATGTTTCCCCCTGTTTATTTTATCGAGAAAACAAAGGAAGTAAAAACACAAGCGAACACATTTTAAACAGTTTACACGACACACATTGAAAGACAAGGATCACGCGCTGCTCTATTCATTTGCATGCAGGTATGGAATAATGTTCTTGGTATTGCACTGCAGTGCAAATACCAGTAGTACGCGCGCGCTTCGATGCAAGTAAACTGTTGTACATATGTAATAATTAGATGTATATCAGATCAATATTTGTTGCACGTATCATCAAATTTGGTGCCGGAATTTCAGAGTTATGTCACTAATAACAAAAGTTCATGAAATATGTAAATGGGCAGATAATTGACATGAAAATCACAGTATCATCAGTATATTCTGAGATTGTCATCTGTGAAAAGTTTCATGAAATTTTGTGCAGTATATCTTGATATATGTCTATACTGTCGTTACCGTCTCCATAGGGAAACCATTGTACGGAAAAATGATATTGCATAACTTCATTAATATGCAAGCCACACTAATCAAAATCTAATCAGTTCTTGCAAGTAGCATATGGTACCTGTGTACCAAATCTGACTCGAATCTGTTCAGCGTTTTTGAGTTATCGTGTAAACAAACAGACAGACAGACAAACACCACACACACACGGACAGACAGACAGACATCGCTATGACATTAGCCCACGTGTGAACACGTGAGCTGAAAATGGTTGGAGATGAAGACAACTCAAATATATATTTATATAGATTAAATAGCGAGTCAGCTAATTTGTCGTAATATCATCCGCTATCCCTCCACAACACTGAAGCATAAAACACGAATTCACATACAAGTATATGCAAGTGAGCAGATAAGGCAAGCATACACTATCAAAGCAATTAAGAAGGAATGGTTTTATTTTGTAGCGAAGAGCTATTATGTTGTCAAGGCTGGTAGTATTCAACCAGGCCCAGGGACCAGAACGGTTGATATTATCGACAAAAGAAGAAAAAGTTTACTACATACGTAGAAATCATCACAAAACAAGCCCCAATTTCATAAGTATTTAATTTATTTCAAAACAGTCACAGAGCATCTTCATTACTAACTCTAAACTCTTTCAGTGTGTAATTTTATTCCAACCATCCCATGTGATCAAGAAATGGAATTGGAAAGAATATATCAATCCCACCTTTAGATATCGACGTTAATTTTTTGTAAATGCAATTTGTAATTCGCCAGACTATATTAATGAACATTTTGTATTTTGTCGGTGTGTTTTTTCGTACAAAATAAGTTTAGCTCTTTTGGTAATCAGTACATTTATGTTACGAAAGATTTTTCATGTATTGTATAAAATACGTAATGAGCGGGATCTGATAGTATGGGTGAGAAATATTGCTTCCTTACATATTGTTTCTTCATAGCAGCTTAAATATGAAGGAAAGTCATTCTGGCTGCTCAAAGCTTTCAGCATACGCTTAATACCTGTAGAATTTAGTTTGCAAATAAGTCGTAGACGAGTGAAATAAAGATATTATGAAAACATATGCATCACTTTTTCCATTAAATAAATGCCAAACTATCCACTGCATGGATCATTCCGACTTTTTCATTCACATGTTTAAAAGAGCTACATTCGATAAGTGTAAAACCTCCCAGCATATAATCTCTTGATTGTAAATTACGGCGACTTAATTTATGGAAATCGCTGACTTAGAAAACTAACAGAGACAGACGAGGCATAATCGCAAAATCTCGGGGCAGTGGTAACAAATGAACAAACAAATAAACAGCAAGTTGATATAAACATGTGGGACATAAATGCATTACTTCGTAACGAACGATAAATCAAGGTAAATAAAGAGACACTAATTAAGGGGAAGGGTCATTTAAGTAAAATTGAGTGTACACGGGACATTTTGACAGACTTCTAAATCTGTCGTTTCGAACCGTGAGTTCTTCGATGAAATCCAAGCCGACTTAAATGTTGCTTTCGAGCCGTATTGCCATGTATCATTACATTACTTTTGTTCAAACATGCAGCGGTAGGTCATACGGTAATATGATTACACGGTTAGTTTTTCTATGGAGATGGACAATTGAACTATGAATTATGTACTAATGTGATAGTGCCGTGATTGTCATATTATTGACGACGGCTTGATATGGACGCAATTGGTTACTTGTCATACTTCACATTTGCACACCGAGTTAACAAAAACCTGACAGCAAGCAAAATATTGCCTTGACGAATGTTCGAAACACTCTATAGAACAACTGATTGCACGCATAGAACGCCCAAAACGTTTCTGTCCTGTATTATTTTAGTACAAAAACGATATACTTAAATTAAGCCAAAACATTTAGTTACGGAAAGCTGTTCAACAAGTTGATACATCAGAGCGATTTCGAAATGATCAATTCTCTTGTATCAAGCTAAATTGTTTTCGCTTCGCGAACATGCATGAAAAATTGTATTATGTCATTAATCAAAGCTAGAATTTATTCATGAATTAATCATGTCACTCAAGTTAAAATCAAACAAAAATATCACATGTCAGTGTGTACTGTCTTACCGTTCAACCGCAATACAGGTGCAGGTCCGTGTGAAATTAAGTATAATACTTCAAGTTGTTTTCGAATTCAAACTCGCAACCTTGCAATTGTGTACCATCTCTTCTTCAAATGTCGTTGGAGATGAAGACAACTCGAATATATACTTATATAGATTAAATAGCGAGCCAGCTAATTTGTCGTAATATCATCCGCTATCCTTCCACAGCAATGAAGCACAAAACACGAACCCACATACAAGTATATGCAAGTGAGCAGATAAGGCCAGCATAAACTATCAAAGCCATTAAGAGGGAATGGTTTTATTTTGTAGCGAAGAGCTATTATGTTGCCAAGGATGGTAGTATTCAATCAGGCACAGGGACCAGAACGGTTGATATTATCGACAAAAGAAAGAAAAAGTGTACTACATACGTAGAAATCATCACAAAAAAGTCCCTATTTCATAATTATTAAAGTATCTAAAACAGTCACAGAGCATCTTCATTACTAACTTTAAACTCTTTCAGTGTGTAATTTTATTCCAACCATCCCATGTGATCAAGAAATGGAATTGGAAAGAATATATCAATCCAACCTTTAGATATCGACGTTAACTTTTTGTAAATGGAATTTGTAATTCGCCAGACAATATTAATGAACATTTTGTATTTTGTCGGTGTGTATTTTCGTACAAAACATGTTTTGCTCTTTTGGTAATGAGTACATTTATTTTCCGAAAGATTGTTCATGTATTGTATAAAATACGTAATGAGCGGGATCTGATACTAGGAGTGAGAAATATTGCTTCCTCACATATTGCTTCTTCATAGCAGCTTAGATATGAAGGAAAGTCATTCTGGCTGCTCAAAAGCTTTCAGCATACGCTTAATAGCTGTAGAATTTAGTTTGCAAATAAGTCGTAGACGAGTGAAATAAAGATATAATAAAAACATATGCATTACCTTTTCCATTAAATAAATGCCAAAGGATCCACTGCATGGACCATTCCGACTTTTTCATTCACATGTTGAAAAGAGCTACACTCGATAAGTGTAAAACCTCCCAGCATATAATCTCTTGATTGTAAATTACGGCGACTTAATTTATGGAAATCGCTGACTTAGAAAACTAACAGAGACAGACGAGGCATAATTGCAAAATCTCGGGGGCAGTGGTAACAAATGAACAAACAAATAAACAGCAAGTTGATATAAACATGTGGGACATAAATGCATTACTTCGTAACGAACGATACGGCAAGGTAAATTGAGATATACTGATTAAGTGGGAGGGTCATTTAGTAAAATTCAGTGTACACGGGACATTTTGACAGACTTCTAAATCTGTCGTTTCGAACCGTGAGTTCTTCGATGAAATCCAAGCAGACTTAAATGTTGCTTTCGAGCCGTATTGCCATGTATCATTACATTACTTTTGTTCAAACATGCAGCGGTAGGTCATACGGTTATATCATTTGACGGTTAGTTTTTCTATGGAGATGGACAATTGAACGATAATTATGTCCTAATATGATAGTGCCGTGATTGTCATATTATTGATGACGGCTTGACATGGACGCAATTGGTCACTTTTCATACTTCACATGTTGCACACCGAGTTAACAAAAACCTGACAGCAAGCAAAATATTGCCTTTACGAATGTTCGAAACACTCTATAGAACAACTGATTGCACGCATGGAACACCCAAAACGTTTCTGTCCTGTATTATTTTAGTACAAAACGATATACTTAAATTAAGCCAAAACATTTAGCTACGGAAAGCTGTTCAACAAGTTGATACATCAGAGCGATTTCAAAATGATCAATTCTCTTGTATCAAGCTAAATTGTTTTCGCTTCGCGAACATGCATGAAAAATTGTATTATGTCATTAATCAAAGCTAGAATTTATTCATGAATTAATCATGTCACTCAAATTAAAATCAAACAAAATATCACATGTCAGTGTGTACTGTCTTACCGTTCAACCGCAATACAGGTGCAGGTCCGTGTGAAAATTAAGTATAATACTTCAAGTTGTTTTCGAATTCGAACTCGCAACCTTGCAATTGTGTACTATCTCTTCTTGAAATGTGGTTGGAGATGATGACAACTCGAATATATATTTATAAAGATTAAATAGCGAGCCAGCTAATTTGTCGTAATATCATCCGCTATCCTTCCACAGCAAGGAAGCACAAAACACGAACCCACATACAAGTATATGCAAGTGAGCAGATAAGGCCAGCATAAACTATCAAAGCCATTAAGAGGGAATGGTTTTATTTTGTAGCGAAGAGCTATTATGTTACCAAGGTTGGTAGTATTCAAACTGGCACAGGGACCAGAACCGGTTGATATTATCGACAAAAGAAAGAAAAAGTGTACTAAATACGTAGAAATCATCACAAAACAACCCCCAATTTCCTAAGTATTTAAAGTATTTCAAAACAGTCACAGAGCATCTTCATTACTAACTTTAAACTCTTTCAGTGTGTAATTTTATTCCAACCATCCCATGTGATCAAGAAATGGAATTGGAAAGAATATATCAATCCAACCTTTAGATATCGACGTTAACTTTTTGTAAATGGAATTTGTAATTCGCCAGACAATATAAATGAACATTTTGTATTTTGTCTGTGTGTTTTTTCGTACAAAATATGTTTTGCTGTTTTGGTAATGAGTACATTTATGTTACGAAAGATTGTTCATGTATTGTATAAAATACGTAATTAGCGTGATCTGAAAATAGGAGTGAGAAGTATTGCTTCCTCACATATTGCTTCTTCATAGCAGCTTAAATATGAAGGAAAGTCATTCTGGCTGCTCAAAAGCTTTCAGCATACGCTTAATAGCTGTAGAATTTCGTTTGCAAATAAGTCGTTGACGAGTGAAATAAAGATATAATAAAAACATATGCATCACGTTTTTCATAAAATAAATGCCAAACGATCCACTGCATGAATCATTCCGACTTTTTCATTCACATGTTTAAAAGAGCTACACTCAATATGTGTAAAACAACCCAGCACATCATCTTCTGTTTGTCATTGTCGGCGACTTAAATTAAGCAAATCGCTGACAAAGAAAACTAACAGAGACAGATTAGGCATTATTGCAGGATCTCGGAGGCAGAGGTAACTAATGAACAAACGAATAAGCAGCAAGTTGATATAGATATGTGGGACACACATGCATTACATCCTAACGAACGAGACGGCAAGGTAAATAGGGAGATACTAATTAAGCGAAACGAAAGTTTAATCTCCACGAGACATTTTGACAGACTTCTAAATTTGTCTTTTCGAACCGTGAGTTCTTCGATGAAATCCAAGCCGACTTAAATGTTGTTCATGGGCTTGCGAGCCGTACTACCATGTATCATTACATTACTTTTGTTCAAACATGCAGCGGTAGGTCATACGGTAATATGATTACACGGTTAGTTTTTCTATGGAGATGGACAATTGAACGATAAATAATGTACTAATGTGATAGTTTTGTGATTGTCATATTATTGACGACGGCTTGATATGGACACGATTGGTTACTTGTCATATTTCACATTTGCAAACCGAGTTAACAGAAACCTGACAGCAAGCAAAATATTGCCTTGACTAATGTTCGAAACACTCTATGGAACAACTGATTGCACGCATGGAACGCCAAAAACGTTTAGTCCTGTATTGTTTTAGTAAAATAACGATATACTTAAATTAAGCCAAAACATTTAGCTACGAAAAGCTGTTCAACAAGTTGATACATCAGAGCGATTTTAAAATGATCCATTATCTCGAATCAAGCTAACTTGTTTTCGCTTCACGAACATGCATAAAATAAATGTATTATATCATAAATCAAAGCTAGAATTTATTCATGAATTAATCATGTCACTCAAGTTACAATCAAACAAAAATATCACATGTCAGTGCGTATTACCGTTCAACAGCAAAAAAGGTGCAGGTCCATGTGAAAATTCAGTATAATACTTCAAGTTGTTTTTGAATTCGAACTCGCAACCTTGTGTACCATCTCTTCTTGAAAAGTGGTTGGAGATGAAGACAACTCGAATATATATTTATATAGATTAAATAGCGAGCCAGCTAATTTGTCGTAATATCATCCACTATCCTTCCACAACACTGAAGCACAAAACACGAACTCACATACAAGTATATGCAAGTGAGCAGATAAGGCCAGCATACACTATCAAAGCCATTAAGAGGGAATGGTTTTATTTTGTAGCGAAGAGCTATTATGTTGCCAAGGATGGTAGTATTCAACCAGGCACAGGGACCAGAACGGTTGATATTATCGACAAAAGAAAGAAAAAGTGTACTACATACGTTGAAATCATCACAAAACAGGCCCCAATTTCATAAATATTTAAAGTATTTCAAAACAGTCACAGAGCATCTTCATTACTAACTTTAAACTCTTTCAGTGTGTAATTTTATTCCAACCATCCCATGTGATCAAGAAATGGAATTGGAAAGAATATATCAATTCCACCTTTAGATATCGACGTTAAATTTTTGTAAATGGAATTTGTAATTCGCCAGACTATATTCATGAACATTTTGTATTTTGTCGGTGTGTTTTTTCGTACAAAATATGTTTTGCTGTTTTGGTAATGAGTACATTTATGTTACGAAAGATTTTTCATGTATAAAATACGTAATGAGCGGAATCTGATAGTATGAGTGAAAAATATTGCTTCCTCACATATTGCTTCTTCATAGCAGCTTAAATATGAAGGAAAGTCATTCTGGCTGCTCAAAAGCTTTCAGCATACGCTTAATAGCTGTAGAATTTAGTTTGCAAATAAGTCGTAGACAAGTGAAGTAAAGATATAACAAAAACATATGCATCACTTTTTTCATTAAATAAATGCCAAACGATCCACTGCATGGATCATTCCGACTTTTTCATTCACAGGTTTAAAAGAGCTACATTCGATATGTGTAAAACAACCCAGCACATTATTCTGTGTTTGTAATTGACGGCGACTTAATACAAGGAAATCGCTGACTAAGAAAACTAACATAAACAGATCGGGCATTATTGCAGGATCTCGGAGGCAGAGGTAACAAATGAACAAACGAATAAGCAGCAAGATAAGGAATTGTGTGTTAACACAAATCTAGTTTGTAAGTCAACGGAGCTAGGCCGCCTGCAGAACAAACATGTCCCGAAGTCACTTTGCATTGCTGACGTAGACAGCTCAATACCTGCTTTCCAGCTTTCCATTTTGCTGATGTAGACATCTTAATACTGGCTATCTAACTACTCATCTGCTGACGTAGACACCTTAGCACCCGCTATCTAGCTACCGAACTTTCTTGCGCACGGCACTTGACCTAAGCCTTGCTTCAAGCTTCTGGTCCAAGTTCATTCATTCTAGGCCATCAGGCTGTCTGCGTTAACGTGCCACTCATCCGAACACTCATCAGTACAAGGAAAATGCCAACCGAAAGACCAAGCTAACAGAGCTTGACTGCATGATACCCCATCAACGCCAGTTTAATAGATGCTTCTGGCTCTATCAACACCACTTAATATTGACACTCTCGTTGCCGGACTTTCAATGCACCCCGACAAGGATTTGTTGAATACCTGCTCACGTCATCGACCTTCTTCACCGCTCATCTGTAGTAACCATCTTTGGCCAAACAGGATCCAGAAGCGTCTAATCGTCGACTTACCATCCGCTCACGACGAGTATCCAGCATCGATTACCTAATTGACAAACAGATTGCGGCCACTCAATGTGCTGGGCAAGGAGCCGAACTGTCAAACCATCCTGACAAGAAATTTTCGTTACAGGACCAATTGCAACCACTGGAGACGGCAAGGTAAATAGGGAGATACTAATTAAGGTTCCAAGACAAGAAATTGACCTCTTTAATGTAACAATGCTCTGGTGGTTAATAAGCTCAGAACCCCCGTACATAATACATTTTCTGAAAGCCTAGATATAGGGGAAGATTTTGGTAATCACAGTGTCACCGTTGTTTACAAAATTATCATGTGACAGGAAATTTACATAACCTTTCAAAAATCTGTTTTCCCTATGTTTTGTCTCAATACTTCAAAATATCTTACTTATACGTGCTGAAATGCAAACTGTCACAATGTTCTTCCAAAGTGTGTCTCAGAAAATCTCAGATCCTTTATATCTTGCTTAGTTTTTATTTGAGCGCAATTTGAAAGAAATCAACTACGGTTAAATTCACCGCTCTCGATGTTTTTCAGGCATAAAAATTGTTTAAGAAGGTTTAAAAAAATTCTGAGACACACTTTAGAAGATCCTTAGGACAGATTGCATTAATAAAAATTTCAGCCACATATCCCAAGCATCGAAACAAAACAAAGGGAAAACCGATTTTTGAAAGGTTATGCAAATCACCTGTCACGTGATAGCTATGCAAACAATGGTGACACTATGGTAACCAAAATGTTCTCCTATATCTAGGCTTTTTGAAATATATAATTTATGGGGGTTCTTAGCTTATTAACCACTAGAAAATTGTTGGCGTAAAAAGGTCACTTCTTGTCTTGGAACCTTGAGTGAAAGGGTCGTTTAGTAGAATTGAATCCACACGGGACATTTTGACAGACTTCTAAATTTGTCGTTTCGAACCGTGAATTTTTAGGTGAAATCAAAGCCGACTTAAATGTTGTTCACGGGCTTGCGAGCCGTACTGCCATGTATCATTACATTACTTTTGTTCAAACATGCAGCGATAGGTTATACGGTAATATCATTACACGGTTAGTTTTTCTATGGAGATGGACAGTTGAACGATAAATTATGTACTAATGTGATAGTGCCGTGATTGTTATATTATTGACGACGGCTTGATGTGGACGCGATTGGTTACTTGTCATACTTCACATTTGCACACCGAGTTAACGGAAACCTGAGAGCATGAAAAATATTCCTTGACTAATGATGAAAACACTCCATGGAACAATTGAATGCACGCATGAAACTACTACAACTTTTCTGTCCTGTATTTTTAGGTACAAAGACGATATACTTAACGTAAGTATGATGACACGGCTAGTGTTTCTGTGGAGATGAATAATTGAACTATAAATTATGTACTAATGTGATACTGCTGTGATTGATAGCTACGAAAAGCTGTTTAACAAGTTGATACATCATAGCGATTTTAAAATGATCCATTATATCTAATCAAGCCAACTTGTGTTCGCTTCACGAGCATGCATGAAAACTTGTATTATGTCATAAATCAAAGCTAAAATTAATAAATTAATTAATCATTTCACTCTAGTTACAATCAAACAAAGTTATCACATGGCAATGCGTGTTGCCGTTGCACAGCAATAAACAAGGTGCAGGTCTACGTGTTTTCTAAGTATTAAAGTATAACAAAAGAGTTACAGAGAATCGTCATTACTTACTTCAACTCTTTTAATAAGCTATTTTATTCAAACGATCCCGTCGAGCACGAAACACTGAAATTTAATGATATTTATTTGAGTATTTGGAAAACAGCAACATTTGTCTCTTTTTACTGTCGCCTTCATCCTTTGTACCTGCCTCAGTTTCCGTCAGTCTGTCTGTACTAGAAAAGCAATCACAGACAATCTCTATCTCCCTCTCTCTCTCTCTCTCTCTCTCTCTCTCTCTCTCTCTCTC
This sequence comes from Ptychodera flava, assembly GCF_041260155.1. Taxonomy (NCBI): domain Eukaryota; kingdom Metazoa; phylum Hemichordata; class Enteropneusta; family Ptychoderidae; genus Ptychodera; species Ptychodera flava. Next base: position 37,629,654 of record NC_091929.1, on the reverse strand, counting down.
TCTCTCTCTCTCTCTCTCTCTCTCTCTCTCTCAAATCATAGTGGCAAACATTTAGGAACTGTTTTCACTTCTTCACAGATGTGTTTTCATACTCAAATATACATATTGTCGGGAAAGCTTTAAGAGTAATGTGTTTCTTTAAGCGTACCCGTGCTAATTTTTCAAACACTTCTACACTGAAACCTTTGTATGTAAGCCACGTGCGAAGCGATCTGCTACTGCAGTGTTATACGGTTGTCATGGCAAGTAACATAAATTTATAAAATCATCATTTGTGTGGAACAAAATGTATGAAAGTACGATTTTAATCAATTGTACAATGTATTTCAGCAAATTACAATTCTCTATGTAATAGATTTAGCTTCCACCATTAATGAGGAAGTGTGAAGTTGGATATGTTAGTATAGTTTACAAACTGGTCAAGCTATGTTGTAATTGTCTGTCCATTTTGTACAAACTATATTCTAACATACCGAACAGACAGCTATTTTAAGTGTTTTTCCAAAGCTGATTCGAACATCGATTTATTTGGCTCTGCTGCCAAGTTTTGGCGTGTACTCTTGCAGAGTGCGTGTTTTACTAGTTAAACTGAATTGTTTTTATTTGTTTGTTTTGATTGTGACGCATTATTTATGTATTCGTGATTTTTTATTCTTTATGAGCTATATGTTGTTTTATACTTTCCAAAAGTGCCCACAAATATGTTTTATGGCCTTTGGTATACCTTAATAAGTAATAATACAAATAATGTAACCTTAGTTTTCATGCATCCTACAATCATCAGATCTATCTATATATAAATTAACCAAGATGTCAAAGAAAGGAAACAAAATGCGAATATATCAGCCAAGAAAGAGATAGAAAGTAACAACTAAAATAAAATGAAGGCTCCAATCACCGAAGCAAGCTGTAAAGAAAGGCAAGAAGAATCAATCTTTTGTAAAAAGGGTTCCCAGCATCATTAATCAATCAGAAAGACAATACAGATTACTATATATTAGGGGGTAATATTGAAGTGTATCATGTTTTAAAATGTTTCAGGAAATGTGCTAATATACATTGGAAGTACATTAATTTTTCATTTACTATATAGCTTAACTTAAATGAGACCTCTTCGATTTTAAAGCTTAATCAAGAATTGCAAGAAATCTATCCCGTTCGCATCTTGCTTACACAAAAAGTGTGTTTCCGTCTGTAAAATACTGATTTGATATCAAACTTTTATGATTTAAAATCTTTAAAGTTTGAAACATCACTTGCATTTTTCACCTTGAAGGACAACTACATTTATTAATATAATCGAAATAAATTTAAAAGTTAAATCAAGGGCTATCTCACCGTGATTATGAAAATATTGAAAAAAGTGGAATTTATATTTGACTATAAGCAAATTTCTCATTATACTTCACAGAAGAGATGAACTTATAAATATTTATGATCTTTCTCTAAAATTACCACAGCATTTTGTAAAATCTCAGGTATGTTAATGCATGGGCATAGGCTTACATACATGTAAAATCAGTTTGAACATACTTTTTAATCAGACCTGGTCAGAAAATTGTGAAAATTGCCAAAAATATGTTTCGCATTTGATTAAGTTGAAATTTATCATAATATATTACCTAAGTCAGGTCACGTGACCATAATCTGTTATTTTCCCGCCAAAATTGTATATTGCAAATAACTGAATATTCCAACCGCTAAACATCAAGATATTTAAAACATTATGACCAATTAATGTAAAATGGGATGGGAACTTGTGTTAGAACTAGTGGCAGATGCAAAATTATTGAATTTTGAATAACATTTCTTCACAAAAAACAACAAATACAATATTTTTTACGTTTTACATGAATATTTTGAAAATCGGAAAGAAGTATAGATAGAGTTTCATGAGTGCCATGTATTTTTGAAAGAATATGATAGATGTTGTTTCCTAAAGTGCAAAGAAAATCAAGAAAATTTAACTGGTTACGGTTGGAATATTAAAATTAATAAAGACGTAAATTTTGGCGGGAAAATATCAGATTTGGTCACGTGACTCAACTCGTCAAGATTTAGGCAGACATTTTTTTAAAGAATTTGATAATTCCAATAATTAGGCCAAATATCAATCAAATCTGGTGGTTTTTAAAGATAATTGATCATTTTCTTACTTTTGGGCTTGATGGGTACAAACACCCATGCATTAACTTACTTGAGATGTTAAAATTACTTGACAATCTTCAGATAAAATGGAATGATAATACAGGCTGGCCATGGACTATTGCAAATGTGCCCAGCTAACGCTTTGTTACTAGCCACAGTTGCCTCTTTCCTCAGGTCTTTCAGCTTTTGCACCATTCCATCACCAGTCTTATTTTCTACGATATACGTAACAAAAGTAAACACGCTTTCAATAAAAGAACTTGATTACCTTAGCAGCAACAAAAACATGTTGATACTAAGTATACTCGCATTGTAAAAAAGTTGGAAAATTGTCGCATATAAAGAAATTTACAGGTGGTATCGATAATAAAACAGTATATCCTGACCGGTTAATGACTATATGCCACATTTGATTCTCAATTTTTTTACTTCCCAAATACGAAGGTGATTTGGCATAATGTGCAAAACACTTTAAAATGTTTATTTGCGGTCAAACGGAAAGAGTTATAGACAAAGTTTGGAACAGATGTGCAGTGACAGTTTCTGAGACAAAACTGTCACTAGGCAAAAATGAGGGTTTCGGTTTATAAAAATGCAAACTAAATCCCTATTGTGATTTCTGACTGACTGAAACGTCGGATACGCCCCCGCCTCTTTTTTCTATATAAGCAGGTGTAGTGAACACCAGGAGCATCACTGAAGCCCAGCTCTACCACTTGTGTAACTGCTGAGACTGGTAAGTAAACCACTAACGATATTTTTCATTTGTTATTAACATTGCCCTGTGAGATTACTCTTTCAATATGTAGTCTTCTGATGCCGTGAATCTTTCATGTTCTGCATGTGAAGTGGACTAAGATCAAAGTATTGGATCTCCAATTTTCGAAAAGCTTCAGTCTTCCCAATATGTAAGCTTGTAATTGTAGTGGTTTTATCAAACGTCTTTGTAAACTAAGGTAATTTCAGTAAGCTCTTGACGTAAGACATCGGCAATACGAATGCGATCGATAGGAAGTTTTTCCAGTCTAGCTGCGGGACTCGACGCCGCTGTTGTTTTTTTCTGCAGATATTGCATCAAACATGAATTTTAAATTTGCTGCCGTCTTCTTTGCCTGTGCGGTGACGTGTTACGCTGTAAGTAAACATAATTTATATCGCCCATTAAATCAAAAGAATTTTGAAAAAACACTGGTTTCATTTACCATTATCGCAAGTTTTGTCTACTCTTAGCAGTATTACAGTGATTCTTATTAAGTTTCAAAAGCGGTAAATATTGTTTTGTCTTTTTTTCGCGGTATTATGTATGCAATGTGAACAACAACACGCACTTCGCATTAGGAAGAGAATATTTGTACGCTTTGTGAAACTTAAAATGGGTTATAGAGCCAAGTTTATAGTCTTAGCTTGTCTTTTGAAAGGTTAAACGAAGTCCTGCTAGAGTTACAGTAGGGCTTCGATTTTGCTCGAATCACGCAAAAAATAAGTGATTTAGCTGATAATTGCGAAATGCTCAATTCGTCGGAACTAAAAGGGAGTGCATATTGTCGTTCTTGATAAAACGTTAATCGGCTAATCAAAGTATTTTCTCTTCTTAACATCATGCCGGAGTAGCAAGGTCCAAGTAAGTCACCCTATTTACTCACTATATTCCATTATTTGTTTCATTGATAACATTATTTAAACTAAAATGTATAATATAATTAGCAAACTGAATGGTGCCTGTAATCTCGTTTAGTACATTCTAGTTATCTGAGGCATTATGAGTCAAACTACCTTGCGCCATTTCTAAATTTACATAACTATGTTTATATTGAGTGCAACACCAAATTGTGTTAATGCACGTTTTGTTGGCAATGGCGTTTCGAGATGCGTTTAACCAAGGTGTCTAAAGATACAATCAAAAGCATATAACTTTCCGCTATACGTTACATTCTATGCTCTGAGCAACCGCTTGCTTGTAGGTCTGATATACCTAAATGTTATCTTGCTACGAACGAAACCGTATTAAGGTATCAACTACATGGTACGATGGTCAGTCTTTGCCTCTTATCACAAAACAGGTAATTGGCACGACGTATGGCATTGTCTATTTTAGCTTATTAAATAATGCTCCAGCACTTCATATGACGCGTTTCTGATTATCAGCTAAATAATGACTATAGGAAAGTAAACAACTACTGATTTTATTTTTTATTTGATTTTTTTATATTTATTTGACGTTTAAACTTGAATATTTTATTCTTTATGTCGGACCCCATGGTAGATTACAACCTTATAGGAGTCTTTACCCTGTTTGAGTATGTAAATGGGAAATCCTTTAATGTGAAATAAATAAATAAATAAACTGTACTCTGGAAAATTCAGATTTATAATTAGAGTATATGACGTTTCCTAAATTTTATATCAAGCCAGCCAAGGTACACAATATGAATTATTTTATTTCAGAAAGCATCTTGTACTTTTTCTACTAGCCTCTTTATATGTGTGTGACTACACGACGGCTGTTTCCATAGTGCATATAACAGTTGTATGCAACAAAATGTGTGTGCATTAGAATGCATATTACTTCTCAACCATTACGCTTTCAAGCGTCGTATTATCACTGCTATCACATACGCTCTTCACAGCCTCTATCACGATGGAAAACTGTGAAAAGGGAGATTGCGATTGTATGGTGTATGAAGTATACTGTGAACAAGACCCTGACGACCACCCATACCAACAGAAAGCAGCAGAGTTTTGCAGCACTCTTTCAGTACAGGCTGGTGGACCACCAGGTCGTCTTGCAGCGTTACGTACTCGCGTTATAGACGATGCAATCAGAAACCACATCACTAGTAATAACATGCATCAAAGCCCATGCATTAACAGATACGGATTCTGGATCGGTCTTAGTGACAGCCTGACGGAGGGTGAATTCATCTGGAGTGATGGAGGGGCTCATTGCGACTTCGACTATCGTAACTGGGCATCGGGCGAACCAAACAACAACACAAAGAAAGACGCTTTGGGACAAGATTGCGTACAGCTTTGGTAAGAATACGTTCAAATTCAAACGAATGGTAAAAACTATATTAAATGTTAAGACTTTCAATGACCGCATCAAAACAAGGCTTCTTATATTAACCATTCTCACTGACGAAACTCGCTCAAACCGATCGTTTGTTCACCGTAGTCCCTTCTATTCCCCACTGAGTATAAAATTTGGCATTCTTATGATTAAACCAGAAACAATGGTATTTTATCCACCGAATCGTACTCAGGTATCTGCAACATGGTATAATAGCCAAGCCATATCTTATTATTACTTATGCTAGATTTTTCAGTCCAGTGTGGTTTTCTATAATTATAATACGATGAACTGCCCATTGTCACTGTTTCGCTTCCTTCTGTGCCTCTATCAGTCTTTCTGTCTTTTTTATGGTTGTTTGTTTGTTTGGCTTTGTCTATCTCTTTTTCTCTGTTTTTTTATAAATTCACTGTAGATTTTGTATGCCTCGTGACAGAATTCACCCTTAAAAGGTGTGTCGTTTTTTATAAATATCAACAGGTTCAGGGGCGCTCACAACGGTCTGTGGGACGATGAATACTGCGACTTCCGGCCAAAGGGCATTGTCTGTGAAATTCCAGGTATGCACAAAATATCTATGTGTCATTTATATCATATAATGTAAGCAACAGAGTAGATTCTATAAATCGTTGCCGATTCAAACATTCAGTTACAGTTGTTTTAAAACTAGAAAATCGGAGTATTACAAGATATCATATGGTATGATACATTAAAATAAGCCTCTGTGCGATGAAAGGTATACAGTCACCTGTAATCTAAATATGCCCAGATATGCTCAAAGGGTCGTTTCTCGGTATTCAAAATTCCCATGTGAGGGCGCTGTTTTTAAAAAGCGGCCACCCGCGTAAATCTTTGAGTGGCTAGTTTTTCTCTTTCCATGGTAACTGTAGAAAAATTGGAACCGGTGACAGTATACCATTAATCTTAAAATCTTTGTCGGAAGACGCAATTTCAATTTTCTGTCTGTCTTGGCATTTAGACATCTGTGCTAAAATCATAAGTTAAAATTATCGCATTAAAGGAAGCAAAATACTCAAACCTCTTACAAACTGCTATTTTCAAAATAGATGGGAGTTCGAGCTTACATTTGGTCCTCGGGCATTTGCAACTTCCAACAGAAACAAGACAACACTAAAGAGTTTCTTGTACATTAGTGGAAGCAATTTCTAAAATAGTTTTTAAGCCAAGCACACACACTCATTCCGTATGTCTTAATCTTGGCCTCTTTTCTTTCTTTGTTTCAGACCCTCATTGCCATTCCTTGGGGCGTAGAAACTCAACCAATCGTTTCGTACATAAAACACAGGATACGTCCCGGCACTATCTGAGCTAGTGTCAATAATCAATCATTCTTTGTCCCTTCACTGTAGCTAACTGAGAGATTATCGTCAATTTGTGAAAAAGTCACTCTTAAATAAATCATTATTAAAAGCAAGAACGTCGTCCTGCATGGTTTTATTTGAGAGTGGTAAGTCAAGAAATATAACAAAACGTATTTAAGAGTATATCCATGCCAATAAAAGCTTTGTCAACGATGAAAATGCATCCTCATTTTGGCGCACATGTAGCGTTTGCCACTATCATTGTCTGAAAGAGGCTAGGGTTTCCCTATTGATGGTATGTTCGAAGACGGGTAACAACTTATCCCCCTCTCAAATCGAAAATATCGATAAATTAATATGTACAATGATGCGATCTGAGAGGTGTTTCAATTTATTTTGCACCCAAAAAAACAATTTGGTACCCCCTTCTTTCTCTTCATATTTTGACAAACACCTCCTTCCCTTCCTTGTAGATTTCGGTTTTTTGAGTGACCGGGCCCTTCATAGTCCAATATCGGATAAAAGTCTACCAACTTGTGAAGGATTTTCGTCAAATAATTGAGCCGTTAGGTGACTGTTTCTTGGGAAAATGTCAAGAAGATGATCGTATGTAAGATTAGTAGAAATGAAATTTCTCTGCAGATGACGAAAAGACTCAGCCGTTTTGCGTTGCTCGGACGGCCGTTTAAAGCCGAATAGCGCCCGCAATAGACGGCTTGATATATAGTCTACTCTCGGGAAAAGGCTAACTCGTAAAGGTTGTAATGGCATTGGAAAAAGTTCGAACAGAACAAAAATGTCCAAATTTTGTCAACATTGGGTTCGACTGGGGTAAACTCGGGGTCATGCTGACCGGAAATGGGGCTGAAATGGAATGGATTAATTCGAATTACTGCCTAGGACTGCCTGGGAAAAGTATTACCAACTTGACTCGTTTTAACGAGTACAAAAAGTACGTACTTTATATCGCTGTCAGTAATTAAAAATATTCTACGGTACAAATAAACTCATCTCCTAGGGTATTCTTTGCGTACAATTACTGATCAGAAGGGAATGACCATGCAAGGTCCACGAATATTGTAGTTGCTGCTAAGGTTGGATATTTGCACTTCTAAACGTACTTTGAACGTCAAACGTTATGTTGACTCTTTCAATTTTTTACTTCACTCGAGAAGTCAGCTTTCTCTAGGGTACATCAGTCTTAAGGACGCTCGTGACCGCAGGCTGGTGAACGTCCTATTAGTCCTGTTTCAAAATATCCTCCGATTTCTGTCCTAGGTAATATACCGGAAACAGTGATTGGTGTTTGCGGTCCTATAAGATCCGTTTACTGCTCACTGATTGGCTGGACCCTTTCTCTTCCGTCTCATTATCATGTAATGATCACCTCGCTGCACTGTGATTGGTTACCTTGTGTCCTCGTCTTAGCCTCTTTCTGTAGTGTTCCATGCCTCGTAATGTAATGTCCCATGTACTTCGTGTATACAGAATAGTACCCGACATAATGAAACTGTAGAAGTGCGATGCAGCCTCGCATTTCATGACCCTGATTATTCATCACTGACATGTGACGACGGAGAATGGCACCCAAGACCAAATCCGAAATGTTCAGGTAGGCTTTCAACGTTAACGATTTATTTTAATAAAGTAAGACTTTCGTCGACATTCTTCAGGGCGGCGATAGTTGATATGGAAAACATAATCATATCAACATTGCGAGGACATCTTGTCACTAGCTGATTTATTAACGAAAATACCACTTCAACTCAATTGCTAGAATAGCTTTCCAACTCACAAACGTATGTACACTGCTAAATCTCGTTGAACTTGACATTTGAGTTGATATCGACATTTCACTTTCCGCCAAAGATGAAAGATACGTGATTGCAACTAAACAACGGTCAAGACCGGAACCTTTGGGTTGACATGCGCTACGGCCAGCGTGGCTTTCAATACCCATGTGTACTTGACTGAAAATATATATGAGCTGTAGAACTCGTTAGGAATACTGTTACTGCAAAAGTTTACCATAAAACCTTACATTTTACTCAAAATTGAACTTAATAGCATTTGATTACGGTAAACAACATTTTTTCCTTTCAAGTATCCCCTGCTTGTCGCGATATCTTTGACATCGGGCCGGTTACAATCTGTTTCAGCGCATCTAGGTACGAATGGCAGGATGCGCAACGTTTCTGCGCAGCGTTCAGCCTTCATTAATCAAGTACGGTAGTGCAGTCGTCCTGGCAACAGTCACGACAGAGATAATCGCTACCCATACTGGATTGGCCTTAGTGACACAAAGGTACGTGCAACGTGTAGTTCAGACCAAATTTTGGTAAAGAGGAAAGTTTATACATTGTATTGGTGATCTCCAAATTAACTAGGATCTCATCAAATCTTTTCGCAGATGCCAATTTTTCATCCGTTGCTGGTGTTAAATCAACGCAATATTCATATATCAAAGAATGTGGCGACTGTAATGTAACGATTTACGAGCTTTTTCACCAAATTAACAGAAAACCTGGAAACTGAATTATGGAATTTCATTATTCTCGCATTTCATATTTAAAAAAAGTCAAATGTACTTCTTTGCGATAGGCATTCTCTGATCCCATGAGGAATAACCAATGTTAACTGGAGTCATACGTTTCCTTTTAGGGATGCATATGACGGTGATATTTTCCACTATATTCCACACACAGAGTATTTCTTTCTTCTCGTTGCATTTTCTGTCTTCAACTTCCCGCCACTCTTTATCATGTGAAGGTAGCCGGAACCTCTTGGATGGCCTGGAACCCATTTCTTGTAACCCATTTTGTCTCCGTCAATCCATCGGAACGAACGCCTTTGCTTTGAGAAAGAAAAAAAAAACAAATTAAAGACAAAAACCAAGATTTTATAAGGTTAAGTTGGTGATGAAACTGTGTGCTGAGTGAAGACATCAATCAGTTTTATCGTGGAAAGTAAGAATGCTCGTAATTTCTACTATAATTTATCTGACCAGCATACTGCAAGTTTTATTGAAGTTAAAATTATTGAATAAGAAAACGTATCCTTTGTAAAGTGAACCCAGTAATAAACATAATATATCACAGTATTGTCTTTCTATCAAACATAATTTGCTCATTTTATATGGAAGATGACATCGCATTATTTTTGAATTTTCATGACTGTTGTCATGGAAACTTAAAGATATTGCACACACAATGAATTACGACCATTTAATTTTTAATGACCTCATTCTTGGAATTAAAAAAAGGCAGATAAATAATACTTGTGTAAGATTATTCATTTTACTTTCACTACCACTATCTACAGTAATATTTGATAGCATCGTGAAAAACATAGCAATGGTGTAGCTTTCACAAGAACATGTTCTCGGTCACGTCATAAATGAGTCGAATTTTTTGTGCCGGAAAACTTCCTGGTTCACTTCCTATAGTCATTAGATAAAAAATATAATCATTCCACGAGTGGCTGCTTGATTTTGTGCTACCGGATACGCAGAATATACGATGTGAAAATTTTATTAAGTATGTGATTATTCAAATACTTGAAACTAATTGCCACCTTATTGAAGATTTCTTTCAACTATCTAACCCTCAACCATCAGCCTTCCACAACACTTACAAATAGTTGTAATGCAAATAATTACCACCAGCCAACATCTGACAAAATCTAGCGACAGCTTCCGTCTTACATTTCTGCAATATGTGCAATTAGCTTCCCATTTGCTTTTACGATACAAATGTCTTACGTGGCACTGCACCTGAAATTGCTTGCTTGCTGTCAAACTATTAGCACTTCTACTGCAGATGACGTCACAAATATAAATCTTCACATCTCTCTAATGCATCATGTGGCAACCTTATCTGCATAATTATTCAGGCGGAGACATTACGAGTAGAGAAACCTGACGGTCAAGCGCGGCGGGATGCGTACGAGAAGGGCGTTCCCTGTCGTATGACTATTTTCAAAAAACTATGTTTATAAATTACAAAGCTACAAGGCCCCTGAATCTGTCCATGCATAGTCACTGTTCACATATACTTCGGTATTGGCATTCAGTCGAATACCGTATATGATACAATCAAATAGTTATATAATTCGACGGAATGGAAATTTGAAACGTACTTCTCCTTTGGACGAGAATTAACACTATCTTCATGGTAAAAATTCCCCCATAAAGTCGTCAAAGGAAGGAAAGAGAGGGAACACTGCGGTTACGTCGATTGAAAGGTCAACTCAAGTCATCTCAACTCAAAGCATGCTTCCACATGCAAATTTGGGGAAAAAAATCAACGTAGCGTGACTGGTCTACGCTATTGTTCAGGCTATTCAAAAGAATGATGTTCGGTGAACCAGATATGGCCTATGAAAGCCTTTAGTTCAATCTAGCCAAACCCTGGGTCATCTCACCTCAGGTATGCTTTCACATGTAAATCTGGCTACTTAATCCAGTGGCCTTGGCTACAGACTTACAAATACCTAGGGCGACTGCGAAATGTCCGTGTCCAGGGAACAATTCGCTTTTGTTGACATCAGATTTAAGAATGTGGCAGTTATCTTGACTTTGAGCTAGCGTGACAGAAAGAGAGTGTTTTGCCCCGACAAGGTAGGAATTATTATATTAAGCAGTCGTAATTAGGTCATTTAAGGTCAAATTGCAAATGTAATTGTGTGTGTAATTTTCCATGTCAACGTGATACGAATAATTTAAAGATGGAGGAAACTGCCCATGTCCAGTTTGCTCCAAATACCGGTTCAAGCGTTGACAAAATCCGTGATGAATTTGCATGAATGCACCATCGTTTTAAGGTGCATATCATTTATGTGGTAGAACGTGACATTATCTACTAATCCCTGATAATATCAAAACAGCCAATTTGAAACTCAAGGAGTTTTGACGTGGGTAAAGCATGTTCAGAGTCATTGAAAGAATGATTACTCTGAAATTCACTTTTACCAAGTTAATGAATCTAAAAATATGAAATTTTCAGCTCATCTTTCTTCTCATGTACGTGTGTGTGATTGTTTACACAAACACCCGCGCATTTACATTTGAGATGTCAACAAATTCACCGAAGTATGACGGAACGTGTCTTCAATCCGTACTAATAAAATCCAGACCTAGTACATATCTACGCTGCAGTGCTAATGAATGATGCTTCATTCTGCGCTCAGTTTGATATGTTCATTTTTATGATAATGGTTATGGCTGAAAACTTCTCACATTAATTAGTCATAAAGAAGAGATCTACCGTGAACAATGCAATTAATTATGTACGGCGAAAACGCTTGTGAATATGGACGTACTTTCAACCAATGATACAATGACTCTATGGTATAATTTCATCTATGGCAGTATTACGTTTAAACTTTAATAAAAGTTAATTTCAAACAAGAGATAACGAAGTTACCAGTGAACATACTACTGGTACAAATGGTAGAAGACACTCCACGATTTTTCATAAAAGCGAGTATGGTTTTTGTTCATTTCAATAGTCTATGAAACATGCTATTAATATCATAAATGGAATAAAATATTGTTTGTAAAATTTCTCTCGTGTTTCATTTTGAAACAAATGCAACTTGCAATGTCATAAATCTCCTCAGCTGTTTTACTAATGAACAATCGAGTGAACGCGCGTCTCAAAATTGAATTGAAAGTGCAAAATTTAAAATATGTTTAATATTTACTTTAACATTTGAATTTTGTAGTATCTTACGTTTTGACGCATTTTTGTCACAGGTGCAACGCGTCATAAGGTTTCATACATTCACATGTCGATTCAGACTGCAATTTATGATATCTCTGAGTTTATGGGGACATTGATGCTAATTCATGCTAAATACAAAATAGAGTTGCATTAGGCGCATATTGATTCAACTCAAATATTCCAACATATTTGTTTTAAACTTAGAAATGCAAAATATCTTATCATGATACTACCACAGTTACAAAAAAGACACTAGCTAAAGTCTTTGGAATGCTATCCAACAGATGAAATTGTCATCTATAAGCGGAGAAGAAGGAAATGATATGTGACTACAATCTTAATTTGCCTCCGTGTCTCCCAGATTTCTTTGATTTCTTCTCCAAAAAGAATTAATAAAATTATTCCTTTACACGATTTGAGGACAAACCTTTAAAACCTCGCAATGTCTTTAATCTCCTTTGCTGTTTCCACCAGACAAATTCAATTTTAAGGACAGATAAATTGTAATGATAACCTATTTTTAAGAATATTTCATGATGTCCAATGACTGTGATGTTATTACATTTCATATTTTATAAGCAAGACCACGAACTGGAGCTAAAGAATGTCATAAATTACTTTTTATCAATTTTTAAAGTGATAAAGTGATTTAAAGTGACGTTATTTACTAAAATAGCCAAATGGTGCTCGCCCATGGAGAACTGCTTTAAAACTGTGACTGAATTGATATGTTTGATCCCCTTTTCCTGTGCACTTCCCAACAAGTGCACACTACCTTGGTCCTATAGGGGTTGTGGAAAAGGCCAATGACACAGATCTTCAAAATGACGACATCAATCCTTCTTAGTCCTTCTTAACCTTCGCTTGCCGTTAAAACAATTGATACAGAAACTGGTATTGGCGGTGGCCTACTTCCATTAGTTTTTTAACTTTATGAAGACAACATCGTTAACAAAGTTTAGTTTATAAATTCTGTAAGGTTTTCCATAAAGTCTTGTTCATGGCAGGTCTGTGATCACCTGTCAACGAGCTGCCCACATAATGATTCATCTGCGCACATAATGATTCATCTGCGCAGAAAAAAAACGTTCTTTGTTCATTGTAGTAAACAACGGCTAGGTGCCTGGTGCCACCCAGGTCCTTTAGCCACTGCTAAGTGTCGCAGTTCCTGTCCGACATGTTTGTTGATGGTACCGTTTACAAATGATTTCTCTGGTCGTAAAATAGCAGTTTTCGCGAAAACAGACCAAGATGTCCGGAATCAACCCTCTACGTAGGTTGTACAACTATTTGTCTGAACGATTATCAGGAGATGATGAAAGGCAATTGCGAAACCTGGTACACAATAAGCAGATCGTAATTCGTCAACTGACAAACTGAAAAGCCCGGCTGATATGTTCATCAAGCTAGAGGAATCAGGTCATATAAGTGAAACAAACTTGGGGTTCCTGAAAGACTTGTTAAAAGAAATCGACCGCCTTCCATTGGTCAGTGAAGTTGAAAGGGTGGAGAAGGAGGAGTTGCGAGTACGCCGTTTGGAACGTGTCGACGTCAGCGATGAATCGAATGTCCAAACCACAGGTATGTTTGTCCAGTTGTTGAGCGAGTTCCGAGTTTCATGAATCAGTAGAACTTTAAATATGTCCTACATTTGATTTTACCGTCTCAAGCATACATCTAAGAAATTTGAAAATAACAGTTGTCATGCAATTCATTTTCCTTCTCTTTTGGATAAGACAGCCTTAAATATCCATTCGGCTCTGTAGAATTCGATAGTGCATTTGTGGGTAGACTGCACCTGAGGTTTCATATGGTAAACCGCTGTCAAGCTTTTTAAAATTGTCAACAAGATGCTTTGCAGAACCCTGCTGAATGAAATAGCTCCCGATTATGTTGTGTATGAGCTTTATGCGCTACCAAAATGAGTGAGAAGTGGATATGTTAGAGCACACCAAAGCACTGCTATTGAAGTATTCACATCAGATTCTGCAATTTTGACATCATGAATTAATGAAAATGTTCACGTTTTCCTTTTTTGTCGGCTTGATCTTTGACTGACATTGACACATTGCAAGTGGTTGCCTAGCCTAAAACATACGGCAAGTTGGCCACAAAGTTGCATATTCACAAAAAAATCATATACGGAAAAAATGTTTTACAGAATTTGATTGGAGACAATGCTCTTTTTTTACAGTTATTTTGTTTTTGATATACAGCAAGATTTGGGGATTTCAAAATGATCTCTTAATCCATTCGACGGTGATCTTTATTTAATTGTCCAGGGGAGGTAGGAAAAAATTATCATATAAATCAAATTTTTGTTCCCCGGCATCTTGTGTCTAATGTGTCTCTGCCATTGGAGGGGCTCAGGTAACTCGTGACTAGAAGGTTTAGATTTTCTTACTATTATCTCGCATTACTTGTTTTGCGGACATTTTGTAAATCACACATTTCCAATCGCGTAAATAATAAGCTTAGGCTCCATGCACTGAGAATAAACCAAGGTTCATGTTTGTTTGCACAGGCAAAACATGGTCGGGGGTGCGACTCCGCGGCTTGTCCGGAGTGTTTGTTTGATGTCGCTAATTCACATTAAATCAAACCCATTCACAATTTTAAAGACAGGACGAGTAAACAAAGGTATGGCTGGAGTAAATTAACATGTTTCGGGACATTATACGCGTAAAGATACTTGAAATTAGCGGTTTTCGTTTGTGCAGAATATGTTCCGTTAGAACATAGGGTAAGCGACGGGGTCACGTATAGCAGTCGGGCGCACTTACAAACAAAAAGTCGGTCGCGAGCCCCCCATCGGAGACGGGATATTATATTTATTAATCGCAAACACGGAGATAATTTAAGCAGAAAAATTAAACCAGGTGAATGTCAGAATAATCCGCAAGAAACTTACTAAAATGTACCTCATTAAATGCGATTGTGTTTGTTTATATTCACCTTTAGTACAATTTCTCGCGCGGGGGCACCGTCATTGTTAGGGTAAGCGAGAGTACACGGGATTTTGCGGGAGATTTTAAAAAATCGCATTTTTTATCAAAATTATGAATTTTTATCAACATATTTCTGTACTAACCGTGTTCCAGAATGTAAAGAGAACGTGTGGCCACAAAACAGGGTCTCTTTACGATCTGTGCTTGGAGAACGGGGCGAAAAAAAAGATCCGGGCGTAAATAGGTCAACCTGAATTCTTTTACTATATAGTAGTAACTGGTGCCTTTATAGTTAGAGATTTACAAAGGAAATGACAAAATCAAACATGAGTTACAGAGATCATGATTGGTCATTACAGCGGATCACAGACAAGCAGATATAACATTTCTAGAAACTAATTGTTCTCTCAAAAACCTGTAATCGTCAATCAATAATGTATTGGTTTTCTATCACTGACAACAGATTTGCGATTCTCGGTCGGTGGCGATATTACAGCCAGCAGTGAAATGAGTTCAAAAGCTGTACGCAAAGAGATGGACAGAACGATGCAAGATACTAAAGGTGACTGACAAGTCTACAACATCACATAGATAAGCACAGTTTGCAGCCAAGTCTTCAGCCACAAGCACAAGAACAAGCTGGTGACAATACAGGTATGGAAAACTGCTGAAATCTGGATATTGTTGATGATATGTTGTATCTGGTAGGTTCGGTTTATAAATAGATGAATGATACTGCAAGAGTAGTAAAATTCATGTTTCAAACAATAAGTAAGCTTACAAATACACTTTACATAAAAATCATTTCAGCCTACATCAACGAACCCTTTTCTCATATCAAGATATGTATTCTATGTATCCATGTGTGTATCTATATATGTATCTGTGAAACTCTGTATCTATGCATTTTGTATCTATAAACAATTATGTTTGCACACTTATACATGTACGTATGCGTGTTTTAATGTTTATTTCTTTATGCCTGGTCCTGAATTTACTTTTACTACTTGAAATCAACTCTTGCATATCTTAGAGATTAAGTGGGGAGACGCGTCGCGGGTTAAGAAGCTCACTTCATTAGAATGAAAATGAAAGTAAAAGTAGGCAAAAAAATACGATAAAAGTCCACGCAGAAGGTTCCCATAGATATTTGATTAAAATAAAGTGATTATTGCCACAACTTAGGAAATGTTGTCATATTCTACAAAGATTCTCTATTCAACACGATTGGAACTAATTGGGATAATTGGATGGTGAAGTAATCTCTTTAAAATCTTCAAATATTAGCTCAAGACATCTGCTTTTCTTTT
This sequence comes from Ptychodera flava, assembly GCF_041260155.1. Taxonomy (NCBI): domain Eukaryota; kingdom Metazoa; phylum Hemichordata; class Enteropneusta; family Ptychoderidae; genus Ptychodera; species Ptychodera flava. The sequence continues at coordinate 37,613,133 of NC_091929.1, read as the reverse complement.
TACGTTACACACTTGGTTTTATGAGTAATTTGTAATGTTGAGATATTTAACTATTAGGTAGCTAAACCTTTGAGAAATTTGAAAAAAAAATGAAAATTCAATTATCCCGAATTAGTTGCAATCGTTTTATTCACAAATCATGTTAAAGCACATGGTATAAATGTTTCTGTAAAATGCCATACTCAAAGTAACCCAGGTCATATCGAAAGAAACCCCATTGAATATTTTATCAAATTTTCATAATTATGGATCTTAGATGCAAAACATGATCTTTCAAATAGCTTTTGTTGTAATGCAGTGTTTGAGGTGGCAAACATCAGACGACATTTAAAGCCTTCTTCTCACTGGGTGCAACAACGTCGTCGAAATCTAACGTTGATCGGTAAACACACACGGATGACTCTTAATCCGTACTTGCGTCCATATACACAGTCAGTTCGCAGATGTTGTGGGCGATTCGGCACTGTAGATAAAAGCTGTATGATACGGAAGTATATGTTTACTTATGTCAAGTGTACCAGTACTTATACTAACTCTTCCCGATATAGCCTGAATCTGTCAAAATGTTTACCCAGCAGTTGATGTGTTTGAGGATTAAAATTGTTGCTCAGGACGACTTATCAGGTGTGGCTGGGTTTTTGTGAGCGGGTGATAAGTGATTAACTACTGAAAGAAAACTTGGAAGCGGGTGATAAATGATTAAGTACTGAAACAAAACCACAGAGGTGTTAATAGGAAAGAAGACCTGAAATATTACACACGACCTAATACCTGCGTTGTGCAAACTACTCAAAGAAGTTCAAGAAACCTCGCGATTTACACTACCGTCATAAGAACTTCCAGTACAAGGACGGTATATTATCATCAGATTCGGATGTAAATGTAGACCTAAACTTTGATTTTTCAGAGTTAGATGATTGATGATACATGGGTTACAAAAGGATTTCTTGACTCATTGACTGTCAGAGATAAGTCGGTCATCACCGGCTTGAAACACATTAGTATTTTGTTCGCAATCTATCCATAGACCGTACGCTCTATGATTTATTGATAATAAAGAATGAAGATAACTTGATAACCTCAAAAAAGTTGTTATTTTTCATGTGTAGGTGTGTGAGTGGTTTATGCATGGTAAATTTTTCCCTAAATTTGAAACGTGTCAATGTCATGGTGGTCTAATGGGCAAGTTACGTGGCCCGAAAACAAAACATTAAAAATCGTAAGCAGTGTGACACGAGTGATAAACGCAAGATGTGATAAGTCGATGTCATGGTGGTTTGATGGGAAAAATTAGGTTGCCTGAAAACAAAACATTTTAATCGTAAGCACTGTCTGTCACGAGTGATAAACGCTAATCCTGGCTTCCTTGGATTCCGCGCTGTCTGACAGGAGTGATAAACGCTAATCCTGGGTTCCCTGTTAGCTCGACGGCTATAAGTACGTTATCGCCCGCTTGAAACGTAAAACAACTCGGCTCCGCCTCGTTGTTTACGTTTCAAGCGGGCGATAACCTACACTTATTTCTATTGTTGCTGTGGTTTTTGTACGCTGGGTTAACTAGATCAAGTGTTACTTTTTTAGTGCGCTGAATAAAATGTAGCTCTGTTGCGTTTTTAACGTATAACAGAAGGCCATTACTAGCTGAAATAATAAATACGTCCTTGGGCGCATCATCCAAACACGACACTTTTTAACAATCATGAATGACGCCATGCAAATTAATTTAACTATATTGAGTTCTCAAACTTTCAAATGGTAATCAATCATAAAACAAGCGGAAACAGTAATTTTCTGAGTATATTATAAAACATTTCTAAGAAGAATTTATAGGTAGGAAAGCTTAGTGGGCTCGTAAAGCCTTATTTAAAACACTGTATTTTCCCATGGCAAACTTCAAAAACATACGCACATGGGGTGCAAAACAAAACTTTAATTTCGTGTGCCTCAATTAAGGCCGAACGCGAAGTACACGTTTTCTTTCCTACCAAACAAAATTTCAAATGACATTTTCTATGTTTGATATAGAATAATTACGACTAGCTTTCCGAGCCAGCGTTTGATTATACTATTGACAAGCGGAAAAATCACTCTCGTGAACTTTGACCTGATTGGCCTCTCAAGAAAGCCCTTGCAATTGAGCAAAACATGACGGCCAATCTTACCAATAACGGTGAAAATTGTTGACAGCTTTGAAAATTGCACCCGCTGATCCACTTTTACGCAGATTTTCATGAATGCCATAAATCGCCAGATTTTCTTCAAGTTAAACTAAACTTGATCCAAATATCCCGGAGAAGTCAGTTATATATTAAGTTTTGGTGCTTCCTGAATCGATGAGTGGGTGTTCATGTAATTTGCATCTACAAGGCGAAATTACAAGATTACGTTACCTGAATGAGTCGGTGGTAGAATTACATGATATAAAGAGAATGGTAAATTTGTCATCAACATACATTACACATGTTACTGCAGTAAAGCACCAAAGATTAACATTCCCCGTATTTTGTTTTCCAACAAAGCTAATTTACTATAATGGGCATTGTTACAGTTGACATCTGAATTTTAGTCGAGACCTAACTTCAATTTTTGATACGAATGATACTTGCACACATGTAGCTTTTCAAGGTGAATCATGATGTCATGATTAACAGCTACTGCAGTTAGTACACAAAACTCAATACTGAAAGAGTGGCCAAACAGTAGAGATAGTGATAGAGCTTTGATTATCATACAAGAGTTTGGATTATCATATTTTACACTTTATATTGACCTATTTCTACATATTTGAGTTGTTTATTTAATTTATTCATCGTAAATCAATCACCAGAAAACATTTAACACTTGCCCCCCCCCAAAAAAAAAAACAACAACAAAGAATTGCTTCCTACGCCCCCGGTTCTGTAGAAGAAACGATCGGAAATAGCGGAGTATCTTGGTACGACGTCAATGCAAGAGGTAGTTAACGTTTAAATAGACAGATTTCGTCGCGAGAGGGCGTTAACGCCGTAGTCAAGCATTCTCACGCACTATTTCGAGGAATTTGCGTCGGTGCGCTGTTCAGGGTCTGATAGCTAACGCCGGCGAAAATCTTCGCCGTTGCAGATTCGTTGCAAATTGTTCTGACACGTTTTTTTCCACGTATAATATGCACTTTCATTTATCAAAACAACGTTGTCGACACCAACCATTCAAAAGGCCTGTGTCAGAAGGCAGTGTTTTCATGTTTACAAACATCCCATTCTTGCAGCTAACAAGTTTTATAGTCCATGAGCCAGATAGGTTATTGGTACCATTTGGGTGGGCAAATTCCACCATACATTTTCTGAAAGCCCAAAATCTGAACTTTCTGAAAATCTTTGGTGGACAGGTCGCAGAAGTAGCTTTCTGTCTCAAAAGTCGTTGTCATGGCAACAATACTTACAATCTTAAAAGCTAAGAATGTTACATAAAACTGATTTTCTAGGGAACGGATAAGATATTTACTTGATTTCAAGACAGACACTGGTACCTCACATCATGGCCTTTCAAATGACCCCATGACCTTGAACATTCTGGGTCAAGGTCAATAGGTCATGCCCATAACATCTCAGAATTTCGATAAAATAGAGCATTTTTCATAAATACTTTTCTGCTACATTAACATAAAATATGATAGAAACTCAAAACTTGTTCAGACATAGCCACAGATATGTGCTCTTTGAAAATTAGTATGTTATGTATTAGGGATGTTGTTGGTAGTGAGTAATTACCAAGGCAACCATCTGTGTGTTTTCAGTTATACATGTACTCTATGAGCCAGGCCCCAATTATGGTCAATTGGTACTATTTGGGCAAGCAGAGGGCAATCTCACACTTTATATATTTCTGAAAGTTGAAACTCTGAATTTTCTGAAAAGTTTTGGTAGCTTAGTAATGGATGAAAACCGTTGCCATAGAAACAAACATCTGAATTATTTAGAAAGTACAATTGTATACAAAAGTGAATATCCTGCTTTATGAAAATGTTCATACCAAAATTGATAACATAAATAGGATATGTTACACATTCTAACTTTCACTCAAGATGTGACCTTAAAGTCAAGGTCAAGCGTACATGACAAAATTAGGTCAAAGTTCAAAACTTGAAAGTTTACATTTCAGGTGGCTATGCACAGAAATAGTGTCTCTTTTGTTGTGCACTTTTTGACATTTTCAAGCAAGGTGCACTCTTGTCAGCAAAGATGCACTCTTGTCTTTTACAAACGATACATGTGCTTCTACCGGTATTAAATTTGACCACTTTGTCTGATGCTCTTTCCAAACCAAGGTCAAGGTCAATGAAAGAACAAGGTTAAACATAGAATAAAATGGTGATTTCTATGGTGTTACATGTATGTTTTTACACGGAAAGAGTATTTTATGGTACCAGTTTGTATTAAACATCATAATTATCAATGATAAGCAATATCAACAAGCTTATATTTAGCTAACAGCCTACAGCTATTAGCTATAGCTATACGTATTGGCCAATAATGTACATCTCAGAATTTTCATACTACTGTAAACAAACATGTGTCATTTTAATGTTTTTTCGAACGTTTACGTAAAAGCAAAATCATTAGTGACATGACATCTGAACTTTAACGTGACAATTTGAACAACGTACTGAGCCTCAGTACTTATGCCTTTATATGCGTGGCCCGCACCTGATCTAACAAAGAAATAGACCAGTCAGAAATAAGTTTTTAATGCTGCTGGACATCAGCCGTAAATATATCAACGAAAGATAACAAAATGAAATGTGTCTGATAGAGCTAATAATAAAACTACTGTTTTGAACCGCTTGATCAAAAGTAAATAGCACTAAATAAAACAAACATATTAACGTTCATCGTTAATTTACTAATTACAAATGACCAACGACCAATGTTATGTTGACTTTCTATGATCCTCTACGTTTTCCCTGGCATGGGTTTTATCAAAATACAGTACCAGTAATTCTTACGTACATTAGTCAACCACCACTAAAACACTATAAATCATTTCATAAGAAAGTAGTAATATCTACGTAACAATCTTTACATTGATCCTCATTATTATTTTCTTCTCCATCATCATCATCATCATCATCATCATCATCATCATCATCATCATCATCAGTAACCTAGCTGTTCTTCAAACTCAACAATATTTCCGTATGTCAGGAGATTATATATACCGGAGTATACCTTATTCCGTTTACCAGACATTGACATGGCGGAAATTTGCACTATTTTGAACATTTACATGCCTCAAACTCCAACAACCCTGGTATGCCCCTTATCGATTTGATTGACAAACAACGGTCTTCAATAACCCAACCATGCCCTTCATGAAAATTTAGTATATATGGATGACAAGCAAGGCTTCCTTTCCAGACAGCAGTCTGATAGTTTGCACGCAAAGCATGCATGTAAAGGCAATCCTCACAAGGTGGTAGTATATGACGTACTGATTTATGTAAAAAAGGTGAAAATTGCCCAAAATCACATTTTTTCATGCCACACCACCTTAAAGAGGTCATCAGACGTCTAAACGGTATTCTGGTGCTGTGAGGTAACAGCAGCAGAATACCGTATAGGCGTCGACGTACCCTACATCTGATTTTAATCAGATTCATCAGACAACCCGTTGCTGCCCCAGTTGCGCCAGTGGTTTTCGGATCGACATATTTCCTATAATTACATGTATAGGGCTCCTCGGGTTATTAACGCGGATTACTAAAAATGGACGCTCATCATGAAAATCGACGCCGAACAAGTAAGACAAGGGAATGCTGAAGAAAATGTATCAAGAGAAAATTATCAACTTTAAGCGATCTAGATCTGCGTGTGTATGCTACTCAGCTGTAGAAATTGGCGAAGGTTTAGACATTTAATATCTAATTTTACGGAACCAGCGGACAATGTAACCAGGGCAGCCTGTTGCTGACTGCATATCACGCGTTATATCATCGATATCAAGACATCAACTGTCAACCAAACGCTTGAACAAACTAACTGCACATCGACGTAATGTTTATCAGATATTTATCAAATTTCTGGTAACGTTGTATTAGATTTGTCGCTTTGGGTCTATTTTGATGGGGGCAGCTAGCTGGCAGGGCACGCGTACCCATTCCGGACAAGTGGTACCAAAGTATTTCGTGGTTCAAGATTACCCCATCGCTTTTGTCATTTTTTGATATATCCCTTGGACCTGGTAAATTTCTTAGTTACCTTGAATGATAATGATTATTGGACCTGTTTTGATGTCTGTTGTTTAGTAAATTAAAAATAAACGTTTAGAACCACTTGCATGGCTTCATCTCCTAACGGAAGCCTGGGTGGTAAATGGACAGGCTACACAAATTTTTCTGTTACCTAAAATGTGGCCAGATGTCATGCCCTGCTGTCAAAAGTCAGTGGAAAACTCTGAACAATAATAGTTCTGTTATTCAGATTCTGGAAAAAAAATCCAGCGTTAGTAATGTGCCAAAAAATAAAGACAGCTAGGTTGGTTTTTTTTAACTATTGTCCTGGGACATATACTATTTTGAGATGAGAAATAATGCCTGTCCATACGATTTAAAGAACAAAAAAAGAAAACTTCGGCGTACTTTTTACAAGAAAACTTGGCAGAAACGTCGACATATATAGCGAAGGAAGGAAATATTTTCTTCTTGGGCGAATCTTCGTCGGAACATATCCCCGACGGGTTTGGAAATGACGTAAATGGCTCCAGCGGAATCAGATTCACTGGCAGCTGAACGATAACGACCTAACGTCGTGTGGACGGCAATGAACGACTCTGGACATTACGACCATACAATCGAATTCCATTTTCCAAATATTTTGTTGCACGGTATCGGCTCTTTCCTTGACCAATATGCTTTCCTTGACCAATTTTTATTTATGTGGGGAAAAATTACTGAACTCTACAAGTATCTCCATCACAGCGCTGTATCTGAACTGAACTCCATCTTGTCACTTGTTTACGCCCCTGGCTGTCCTTCAGTCTTACATGATGTGTTCATATTAGCCATGATATCGAATATTTGTCGAATATTATAACAACGAAGCATAAGATACGACAAATTTTCCAGCTGCTGTCGCCAATCACGACAAGGTAATGTTGGTAAGGTATGCCAGCTATCAAACACAAGATCAGACTGTGCATTCTGTAAATCAAGGGTTTTTGTAGCAGACCCAGGCAAGCCTATGTGAGCCTTAGCTGGCCTGGGGCAAGCCTGAGAACACTTTTTCTCCGCGGTCTAGATTATACAATATGTAATACAGTTTCAAATTTGCAAATTTTGGTTGCTTTGAACAAACCTTTCCAAAAATTGAGTTCCCCGAGCTTATTAAGATGTGAGTCATAGCACCTTAAATGATACGTGGACGTAATATTTGCACATTTTTCGCCCGCTTGTTTTGATTAACATCCTCTGAAACATCCATTACGTTAGATTTAACAAAATTTTTCACAAACTCAATCGAGACAATGATATTGCGTGAAAAAAGAAATGCCACTTAATCTTTTTGACTTTATTGAAATATATATTAAATTAAAGATTATTTAGGAGGTGACTAATTGTATTTTAATCACCAAAGGTTAAGTGAATTTCCATGTCTGAAAAAATAAGTGAGTATATGACCACAAAACCAATAGGATGTACAACAAATGAATAGTACTCCCTTGGAGTACTAGTGAAGTTTAATTTCAAGATGTTTGATTTTATTACTTACACAACTCACTTTTCCAGTTTTATGAGAAATATCGCATGAAGCTGAATTATTTTATATGTTGATGGTTTCTTTGTTACTTAATTACCCTGATATTATATGCGCATGATATGTGTATTGTACATGCCTAGACAAAATTCAAAACTTTCAACAAAAGGCGAAAAGATAGATTCAAAAAAGGCGAACTGAAGTTGCAATTCTACTTGCTGTAGCAACATGTGTAACATTGAAACTGACAGTCATTAAATCAGCGCAACTAACTGGACCAAGATATTCACGACACAGCGATCATTTTTCAGGAATTAAGGTGGTTACGCAGTTTTTACCTCCGCTGTCAGTGACGTGGAGGCATATCAGATAGGTGGATTGTCCGTCGTCATCCGTCATCTATCAACAATTGTTTTATTCTCTGAAACTGCTGGTCTAATTGCTTTCAATACTGGTATGCAACTCATTTGGCTGAGTTCAGTTAGATTTGTTCAAATCATGGTGAAATTTACATATTTGTATTTTGGGGCATTTCTTCCTTTTTATCAACTTTGAAATGTGTTATGTGGGTTCCTAGGGACAACCTGAGTGAGGTTTATTCAAGTTGAGAAGAAAAGTTTCGTACTTGAAATTTTTGGGCCTTTTTTCGTTTTTGTTTGAAAAACACAATTTTCTCACAATTATCTTTAAAGGTTCCTAGGTATTACTTCAGTTTCTTCAAATTTTGCTGATACTTGCATATTTATGGTAGAGATGAAAAACAAGAGCCCATTATTATATAATAGTAATACATGCATTTGCAAGGATGTCCTTGTTCAGTGTTCCCAAAATATAAGCAGACGTATCAGTATTACAAAGTTTATTTACAAACAAAACCTGACCCTTTTTATTTTTAAGCAATACATAACAGCAGAAGTCTATCGGCTGCTAGGCCTCTTGTTAAAGCTTTTCCCATGTGACCTAAGCTCCGCCCAAAGGAAAATAACAACCAAAAGCATTTATCTGGAGATACAGGTTAGCTCAACATGAAGTCCGGAAAAAAGTTATAGTACATCGGTATCTCTTGAAATCAGACTACTTGTCTACTCGTTGACAAGCTTATAATCATCTCCTACTAACTACGTTGGTCCGACACAGATACTCAGTTTTGATAAGTGAACATGTTACTTCAATCATGAAAACAAAAACATAAAACTTTGCCAAATTTTGTTTTTAAACAATCAAACTCACTTACGTATATTTGCCTTTTGACCTCTTTTACTGTCGATATGACTTTAGTTGACATTGCTGTGTACTTAGCACACAAAAGTTATGATTTTATAACCATTAATATACATGCAAAGGTATGTCCAATGTCGCTCTATTACTGTATCTGAAAATGCATTGATGGTTGCTATGGTGATTGCCGCCCTGTCAACAAGGTATATGATAAAAAACAGTAGTATTTTAAAGAGATCGCATTAGCTCTTATAGCTAACTAGGTTTTCATGTTTGTACTTTTTGGTTTGGTAAAAATGTTGCAAAGCTATTTGCAAAAAAATCCCACAAACAATTTCTAAGTTGCTGAAGGCAATGCCTATTGACCTTGACCTACAAATCTAAAGGTCATGGGGTCAATTAAGAAGCAATGCGAACTATTGATATGCATCCTTAAATCAATCAAATATCTTTTGTCGTGTATTTGATAATCTATTTTATATAGTATGCTTAATTTTAATGCTTTTGAATGCTCATTCCACTACAAAAATATTTACACTGAAAGCGTATTCAGCAAACTGTCCAATGGAGATTTTCTCAAAATTCAGATTTTCAGGTTTAAAAGGCGGCTTTGTTCCCCACTTGAGTCAAATGGAAGCAAATTGACAAAATTTGGGGTCTGGCTCATAGGCTACATGCATAACTGAAAACACACATATGGTTGCCTTGGTAATTACTCACTAACGACATCGTCCCTGATACAAAACATACTAATTTCAAAGAGCACACATCTGTGGCTATTGTTGAGCAAGTTTTTGAGTTTCTATTATATGTTATGTAAACGTAGCAGAAAAGTATTTGTGAAAAATGCTTGATTTTACAGAAATTCTGAGATGTTATGGGCATGACCTATTGACCTTGACCCAGAATGTTCAAGGTCATGGGGTCAACTGAAAGGCCATAATGTGAGGATCCAGTATGTGTCATGAAATCATGTAAATATCTTTTGCTGTTCACTAAATAGTCAGTTTTGTATAGTATTCTTAACTTTTAAGATTTTTAGTATGGTTGCCATAACAACAACTTTTGAGACAGAAAGCTACTTCTGAGACATGTCCACCAAAGATTTTCAGAAAGTTCAGATTTCAGGCTTTCAGAAAATGTATGGGGGAATTTGCCCACCCAAATGGTACCAATCGACCAATTTTGGGGGTCTGGCTCACGGACTAAATACTGTTACTTACAATGAACACTTCATGTATTTCACTTTTCTGCCGTCTTGCCGTGATTTCTGTTTAAGTAAACGTGACTTAGCCTAATAAGGGTTCCAAAACACAAATTAGTTTTCCCTTTTATTATTTACAAAATAGGCTTCAATTGTACGTAATATCTTGTGTTTTGGCTGCAATAGTGAAACAGCATGGCAAAAATTTCAGTTTGTAAATACCGTGTTACCTCCATAATGCCAATCATGTCAACCTACATACGCGATTGCCCACTTTGCTCGCTGGATGCCTCTATGCTAGAACTAAATTAACGCTTTACGATTTTCACTTCTGATTTTCATTTCACAGTTAGTGTCTGGTTATTTGGCTTGAAAAAAACAAATGTGGAGGGACCATACAATCAGCTCTTTTTTTGATCAGGCACTGACTGAAGGTGTCAATCGGCCAAAACCAAACAATCCTTTCAGGGCAACCAACACCTGAAAAACGGTTACTATAAACAGCCTTTCTCAATCTATAAGGCCTGTTTGCATATCTTGCTCAACGCTAATAAATTAGCTGTCTATTTATCATATTTAGTGCTTTCAAAACTGACTTTAGGACACCAGTCCGGTCTCTCCAGTTTTAACAGATCGCATCTGCATACTTCACTTTATGAGTGCGATGATGTTTGTCGCAACGGCTATTCGGGGAGGGGTGTCCGTGCTTGCTTAGACATAAATATAGAAGGCATCTTCTGTACGCGACTTGGACAGTCACCCATGTCAGCGAAGTCAGGTCTTGTGATCTTTGCAAACATTGTGGTCTTTTGTTTAACTTGATCGGTAGTACATGACTCATGGAATGAAAGTCGATAATTCGCACATTAACGTACGTACATGGTCTGTGCCAGCAATCTCCCCATGTTAAATACTGACTAGCTTCATGTAGATATAAACATAGCTAAATAAAATTATAGTTATCAAAATGGGAGCACTGTGACATTCAAACTATTTTTTAAGTTCCTGGAGTCAAAATTAAGATACTTTGAAAATATTTACTATTTGTATTCGCATCACAGTTTGCCTAAAATTATTTATTTCACAATTGACAGATTCATCACGAAGTGGACGAAGTGAAGAGTCCACCATGCCCAGGTAGACAAAATAAACAATTCAGTAGATTCTTGAAGGGATTCGAACTCACAACGTACGGAATCCAGTCATCTACTTTTTATCAGTTACAGTCCCTCAACAAATATTGGAGACCACAAACCAAAATGCACATCACCTTGTCCTTGCCATACGTACAATAAAATACGTTTGCGTAATATTCGAGGCCATACGGATTTTGCAAAATAACAAGTTTCAATTCTATTTGTATGTTAAGCTCATTTTCATATTATTTTTGAACATTTATAGAAAAGTAGTCCTTCTTTTTCCTTTTTTTCTATTATTCGGAAAAGTTTTAAAAATCTCATATTATCAATAGGGTAACTTGGGCAATACCGATTTCACACATAAAAGAAACTTGCCCTACTGACTTGTCATATTCAAATTCGTATGGTGACCTCATTAATTTCACTTATTGTAGATGTTGAACAACTCAGTGTTTGAATGAGCACAAGTGATACGGTGTTTGAAACTACCTTTCGGGTTAAACGTTTACAATTTCGGTTGGTCACAATCACTTCAAAGTGTAAAGAAAATGATAACCAATAAGGAGATTTAACATTCACTTAAAATGATTAGGTGACTTAAACTGTTCAATTAAAAATTCCGCGTGCATACTAATGTGATCCTCATTCAATTTTGTAAACCAAACTAGTTTGATCAAATTCTAATAAAATTCATCTCATTTTGAAGACTCCATAGGAAAACTAAAGTACACAAAGTAAATTGGTATTGTTTGCCATGATCTGAAAATAAGATAGCGATGTGAAGATTGCCAACCTCGTCTTCATAGGCGATGTCATACCTTATTTCTAGCCTCATACGCTTGACGTGATGGTCACGACCGTGACCATTCTATGTCAGTTGTGTTATCACATTATTTCATAAAAACATCTGCGACATGGGAGGATATTGAAACGGTCAAAACAAAAAAATGCTTATTAAATTAATTAGAGCACTCACGGCAACAAAATGACTGACATGTGTGAGGTCAGTATAGATGCTGTCTTTGTGTATTTCCATATTGCAGATGTTTTGGTGAGCTGGGAACAATACTTGAAATCTCTCTACATGAAATTATCTAAGATTCTTCCATTTCCATGGTGGGACGGAACAAATAGATTGAAGCTTGAAAATGTCTACACTGAATTAGAACTGGAAACGGCCAAGGGAGAGAAAAGAGACTTTGATAGACGAGAGATCTTCTCATCAAAACAAGACGAAGAGAGCCGAAAAACTCCGAAAAGGGTACTGATTGAGGGCGATCCAGGGTATGGCAAATCAACATTTTGTAAACAGTTGATATATGATTGGGCAAAGGGAAATACTGAATATTTGAATTGTTTTAAGTTGGTGTTTCATTTTGAGATGAGAGAGTTGCTATATTCCAATGCGCAAACCATTCAAGATGCTATATTCGATAAGCTATTGAGGAATGTCATGGAAAAGAGTGAAAAACCTAGGCTTTGGGAATTTGTTCAAAACAACCAAACAAAGTATGTTTTTGTCTTCGATGGGCTGGACGAAGTGCCAACGAAAGCTTTGCCGCCATTTTTTCAAGGTATGATTGCAGGGAACTGTATTCTCCCAAACTGCCCTGTAATTGTTACTTCTCGGAAAATTAGGGATAAAAACTCAAAACAAATGTATGACACACAATTGTCGATCAAAGGATTTGATTATGAGAAAGCAAGGCTCTTTATTGAAAAACACATTGACGAAATGAAATCACAAGGTAAAGAGGCAAAAGCTTTAGACTTTCTGCAGGAACTGGGAAATCTGATCACAAGTCTGTTTTGATAGAATTCATGCAGAGTCCTTTGAATACCCTTATGTTATGTGACATATGGATACATACAAAGAAACTGCCAAACACACGTACAAAACTCTATGAAGAAATCATTATTAATTATGTTCTTAAAAGGTACAGAGAAAGTCCTAAGTGCGACTCAAATTTTGAAGAGGAGATTAATCAAGCTTTGATTTTAATGGGGGAAATGTCGTACAAGGGTTTAACGACTCGTGAAAGAAAAGTTTACTTCAGTGAAGAAGACATCTCTAATAATCGATATATACGTGAGTTAGGACTCCTAACAAAAGTATCAGAATTTCCATCAAGGTATAGTTTTTTCCATCTAACATTCCAGGAATATTTTGCTTCAATATATATGGCCCATCTTTTGACCAATGATCGATGCAAATTTATAGATGCAATCACCCCATTAAGTAAAGGAATTCGTTTTGGATATAACATCGCTCTATTCGCATTTCTAGGCGGCAAGTTGCAAACTAATGTTGATGAAATCTTCAAGGCAATGCAGCAAAAGGGCATCTTCCAGGGTAGTTATAGCTCATTTGATTGGAGAGAAGCTCTGTATGAAAGTTGTTGTACATCACCCGAAGTTCTTCAATATTGTGCAGATTTCTTGCCGGACCACTTCAGTGTTGACCTGAGCTCGATGGTTAGTTTTTCCGACAGTAACAGACTAGATGTGAACACTGCCATTTTGCAATGTCCACGTACAAGATCCAACTCGATTACGTTGGAACTGTCTGTAGTGAATACCGATACAGTGGAAGTGTTTCGTAAATGTTATGAAGCCATCCAAAAAAATGAAAAAAAGTTTAATTCTATCAACGTAGAAATAACTGTTGACATGAATGATTTAAAGGTAGAGGTTATGTTGACAATTTAACATTCATCAATAATACTGACCGTCATTCTTCCATAAATTAAAACCATTAAATATTAATGATATAACAGTTGAAATATCCAAACGCGTCAAATCACCAAACGCTTTCATCGATCATTATTTAACAACAATGCTACAAAGTTTATCACTGGTGTCTGCTAATTCGCTTTTAATTAACGACTTGCCTCTTGGGAATTTAGAATTAGCAAGAGTTGCGATTGGTTCCCTGAGTAGCAACAAGATAAGACGTAGAATTCATATGACATTTTGTGATGATTTTCCTAAATATTGGTCATTACTTTATATTACGGCGGTCTTTGGAAAGTTAATTGTAATTTTCAGAATGAATCAGATGGAGTTCAAGTTTGTGAATCTTCATAAGATGCTTTCAGCATTTTCATCTGCTGATAATGAGAAATTATCACTACATGTTAGCATTCATTTTGATTGTGATACAAAAATCGTATCCGATGCAAGTGATACATTTCACTGGCTTGGATCTGTCGATATCGATTGCCTATTTTTACAAATACATGGTTCAAGAGGTTTAAACAAGAAAGACATGTGTCGCAGTGTTTCCAAAATGGTGAAAGCTACGTCAAGGGTAACCGCTAAAAAGGTTGAAATTACAGGATTGCCTCCTGGAAATTTAGACTTAATAAGAGAAGTGCTAAATTATCTCAAAAGTAATAAGCTGATAAGGTCTATTAGAATAACACTGGGTGAAAGGCATTTTGTTAGCATTTCTGAAGGTTACACATATATTACAACAAACTTTGGAAAGTTTAATATTGAATACAATAGCAATGTAATGGAGTTGGACTTAATCGGTCTTCATACGTTGCTTTCATCATTTGCAGCTGTCGAAAATGCAAGCGTATGGCTAAATGTTGTCATTGATACAAATCTGAGGAAAAGAACGGAGTCTGACATGGTTGATGTACTTCGCAGATTTCAATCTGCTGATCTCGGAATGTTGTTCTTTTATCTTTGGAATGCGTATCCCGACGATCTCTGGTTAAACAAAGAGGAAATGTGTGAGCATATTCTAACCATTGTCAGAGGAATTGTCAAGGGTGTCCTGCCAAACAGCTCTACATAGAACGTTTACCTCTTAGAAATTTAGAATTTATGAAAGATGTACTTGGTTATCTCAGTAACAATGAGTATCACTTGGATTCGTTGATATCACATTTTTTGAGAATTTTCTAAGGTTGGAATTGGCGGACCTTCTCTGTCTGTTATCTTTGAAAGTTTAAGGTTCATTACAAAATTAATACGATGGATTTCAAGTTATCTGATCTCCATGAGTTTTTTTCCAACATCTGTAACTGGTAATGAGAGAGTTTCACCAGATGTTAGTTTTAACTGGTAGTATGTGCCAGCCATCACAGAAGCGCTTTGCAAGCTTGAATCAGTTGAAATCTGGACAGTTATTATTAAATACACGTTCTACTTTAGAGACTATGTTCGGATAGGAAGAAATCTACCTTCGTATTGTACAATGGTGAAAGCGCTATCACGAGTCTCTGCCAATATGCTTGTCATTCAAAAATTGCCTGTTGGAAATTTAGAATTCATGACAGATGTCTTTGGTTGTCTTAGCAGTTGTCAGTTACTGAAGTCTATTCATATGACATATAGTGATGGCTTCCACTATTTGGTTAGAGCCAAAGTAGAAATCTATGCAAGGTTTGGAAAGTTTCGATTTTTATCCGAATGAATAACATGCCTTTCAATCTCTTAGGTCTACGTCAGTCATTGACACAATCTTTTTCGCTGGATACTAATGGCATAACATTTAATATTAGAGTTAATCATAAGTTGAATCACTATACAGACATAGAGTTAACAGACTTGTTTAGAGAGTTCTTATCAGTTGATATTTCAAATATGTCCTTGCACATGTCGTATGGTAGTAACACTGAAATAAACGACATTTACTCTCGTACGTATGATATGCTGCAAATTTGTCACTGATCAACGCACAAACGTTTGTAATCAAAGGATTGCCTTACGGTAATATTGAGTTCATCAAATCCATACATACCACTCTTGAGAAAAGCGTGCCTGATAAAGAACGCATATATCCTTTAATCTACCGTGTTATCACAAATGCGAACTAAAGTTGCCTGAACACACGACCCTGACAGCTAAGAATCAAAAGCATACCCGGGAATTTGGCATTTGTAAATCAAAACTCGACATCGTTAGTTTGTATCAAGAGCTTCAAGAAGAACTTTCAATTCATGAACAAAGATTCCTCATGGATGCACAAATTCGGTGCACTTCAAATTTGGAAGATGACATTCAATATGTACTTGCCGGATCCAAGAGTATAAGGTTCAATAAGGTAGAATATGTTGAAGGATTACGTAATCTAGCACCAGCCATTGACGTGTTAGAGAAGTTAGCTGAAGTGAATACAAAGCGATTTTCATATAAAAGTAATAAATCTATCGGTTATAAATTACCAAAGTCAGTTGTTGATGCAATGCTACAATGTCAATCTGCGCAAACGGTTGCAATAACATCAGTTAAGCAGTGTAATGACATTGAAATATCAGCGAATATTAAAAAGCTAGTCAACGATGGCATCATCATCTATGGAGTAAAATTGTCTTGTAGAGGTAAAAAACTTGTCATACTGGTACGTATGCCGAAGAAGCAAACACTCTTTCAAAAACGATTGAAGTGAAATTTACTTTGAATCACAAGTTAGATCATACGTAACTTTGATGATGATGATGATGATGATGATGATGATGAAGTAAGCCGTGCCATACTGGATGATAGAAATGCCTTGACTAACGTGTACAAGAAAATATTTGATGGTTTGAAGAAACATTGTATCACACCTTTGTATCGAACTCCCTGTCATTTTGGCGACTGGATTGCAGACTTTTTATTCACGCGAATTAAGAATTGAACATATTCTCGACTTTGTTTTAGAGGTGCGCCACATGACAAAAGTTACCATTGTAGGTGGAAAGATCACCTCTAGTGATAACTCTTCAGAAAAGTGGACAGATTTATGTAGTAAAGAGTCACTACAGATGCTGACGTTCGAAGGCTTGTGATTTGAATAGTAGCTGTCAGTCTTTGATTGACAGTTTCCAGTAAAGCAGATGAACGCAGATGTAGCCAGCTAAAAATAATACTCTGTGATTCACTTTGTTTGCAAAACATGAATTTGTTGAAAGACGTATTATTGTCGAAGAGTTTTGACTTGAATGATGCGTGTGGGTCAGTCTCGCTAGGAGACACTGTTTTCTGTCTGGAAGGCAAATCTGTCAGTATTTTGGCCTTCTCATGCGCAAAAGCAAGCGATGACGTAACTTCTCATTACATGTAACACTGTATCTCTACATTTCTAGATAGCCATGCGATAAGACGTAAGGAACGTTTGCAAAATTTATTCGTAATTTCATATTGTTTGTTATAACACAACAGGCATTATTAGGGATTGCTGTAAGGGACAATAAAACATTAGAAGGGTGCAATTGATGGAAATATGAGCCAGTAACTGTACTGTAACTGTTTATAGGTGATTAAGACTTCAGCGTCTATGTGTTTCATGTAAATACGCGAACCTAATACAAACCTACACCATGTAAGCACGATTGGCAACATAAACCAGTGAAAATGGTTTGCGAAGACGATAAATATTTGCATAACTAATTATACGTAGATCAGATTTTAGTGATTCGATTCAAAGATATATATGCAAACCTACATGTGGTATTGTAACATCATTAGTGAATATTATATAGACATTTAAAGCAAAAATGACCTGTTTTACATAGTTGTAACCTTAACGTCACAGGGCAATTTACAAATGGTAGCGATATTTCTCTATGCATGAAGTTAAAGCTGATTATTTTATCAGCCTGGATATTCCACTAATGTATGTCTGATCAAACTAACTGTTAAGATCAAGTTTATATTCAATATAAGAAAATTACTATTTCCGATTTTGTAGCTCCGCAAAACATCAATGATAATGTTTGATCACGAAATGTATTTTAACAATATACCTACTGGGCATAGACGATGTCAGTGTGAATGTCCAAGTAAGAAACCTGCAAGTTCTGAGTGATGCCATACATTGTATCCAAAGTATTCTGTATTGAGAGATACATTCAAAAATGGGTGCTATTTATATACCATGTAGTATTACTTTGAAGCTTATACAAGGAGCGACCGAACAATATTGAATGTATTGTTTCGATTTTAGTAGTTGTTTATGTTTACTGTACCAGGTCAGGTACTTATTCTCCTTTTCCTATCGACCCTGGTTGGGTTCTCTAAAATCGTTCGATCATTACAAAGACTTTATATTTGTAGTTAGCAGAGTGTGTCATATTTTCACGTTGGGTTAAATGAATAGAAGTTGTAACTTTTACAATAATTTCATAGTTTTTGTTCTTTGAAACAAGTTCATTGCGTACGAAGTAGCTATAGTTCGGACCAACATCTAGTCATAAACAATGACATTCAGTATTACACATCAAATACAATTGAACTGAAGGAATAATCTTTGTGAGATGAACGATAAATTTCAATATACAAACAGAAAAAAACAGTGAAAAATACATTAAAAGTTACTAACTGCGATTCAATAAATATGTGTGATTTTGACTTTGCCTCTTTCTAGTTTCACTCATGGTGTTTGTGTTTTGTATTTTGTTCATTTTTTCATTAATGATTAATATCGAACGTATTTGATTTTCTATGTTTGTTGAAAGCAATGATTTACTACTTTGTGTGTTCATATGTTGTACGAACAAAAGAACCCGAGTAAACTTGTCTGAATGATGTCAGTACGTTAAACAGATAAAAGTCTTATTCCATGACCTCAAACTATCGAGAAATATTATTTGCACAAAAATTTATCTCTTTTAATTAGAGTATAGAAACTCCATTTGTCTTCATGTCATGATATTGCCATATCCTGGGTCAGTCGAGCATAGGAGTATATTGTTAAATATAGCATCCTTTCTTAACCAGGCTTAACTAAGAATTTTTCTGATTTAACAATTTGTATTGGAATGTGACAATGTAGTAGCATCATGATCTATCAATCCATTACACAATTGTTAAGGAATAATAAATGTTGTGAATAATAGGATGCGTTTGTTTTACAAGAGTGTTTACACTTTTCTTTTTTTGGTATATCTATAGTCATAAAATACTAGTCTTTTTGTTGTCACTGCAATTATCAAAAAACATTTGAAGCCCAGAAACACAATATAAAATCAACTAGTAAATAATATCAAAGTACAAAATGTTGAGAGATTTCATATATGTTTTGTCTCTCGAATGCAGGTATATTCAAAAGACATGCTCTTGATGTAGCTTGCTTTGTATGTTAATGTTGTGTAATCAATTTTGAGTAATTTGAAATGAATTTTGTTTAGTGTTTCATATTAAGAGAGTGTATTGTCAAATTATATTTTATGTTCAGGGAAATAAATTACAATCATATGACATGATACAATGTGTCATTGGTCTTCATCATTCATTGTAAGTCTAAAGATATCCAATCAGTCAGTGACCTCTTTATCATAGAATGATGTCAAATAGAGATGTATATCATTACCTGGATGAAAATATTATTGGTATTGGTAAATGTTGTCACTTTTACCCGTGCAACACAAAAGAAGAACAACCAAACATTTTTCTTTTCAAAACTATCCACAAACACTCAGGTTTTCAAGAATGACACTATGAGTCACTGGTAAAGTATTATTTCAAGATCTTTCAAAACAACCTAACAAATTGCGGGGAGCAGGAAAACTAACAAGTAGTCAGTTGTCTTTGCTCGTCTTCAACAGACGGAGGTCATAATTCTGTTATCCAAACGTATTTTCCCTATCTATCAATGTTTTAATGCTCTCTTGGGAAAACGATGTTGTCATTTTAGTCCAGAAATTTTGAAACAATTACATAGGGTTCTGCAATTTCCTCAAATTCGCAATTTGAGGAAAGTAGCATGGTAACTGTTAAGAAATATCTAAGAAATACTGATGGCGAGAACGTTTTGCGATATTCTTCATCATTATTTTGCAATATTTCCTACAAAAGGCCAGGGAAATACCACTGACTACATACTATCTTCAGTAATTCTCTAGGTGTTGCTTTTGTTTTGAAAGCAGAACACATTTTGAGAAATTTTCTTTCTTATATTGCATCCGAGCATGTCAAGACTGATTCTGTGTTTTTTTTCAAAACTGTCATAAGAGGCACGTACCTCTCTAGTAAACCTAATTTTGCCTTCGCCCTGTCTTTCTTTGTTTCCTCCACTTATGATATACATTTCCTAACCAAAAACAAACAAACCCTGTTATCTGTTGATGGAACTGTTTAAATCTTGATATCCTCGTTATATCAAATGTGTCTTTCAGTTCATGCCTCCCTAGAAATAGTGTTAGTGATTCAACTAAATATATGTCACAACTTCTGAGTCTCTTGCAACTCTGCATTTCACGTCGGATATGCTCTATCTGATGAATTTTCTGACAGTTTTTTTCAAAACTCAGACACTTGACTACTCAATGATACACCTGACATTTAAAATAGACGCTTTCAAAATATAAAAAATATCTACTGGCCAGAGATTGCTAAATGTGGTATCCAATGAAGCTAATGAGTATGGTAAATTTTAACTCAGGGCTGGTAAACGTGTTCAGCCATTGTTTGTTCTCCCTCTCTCTGAAGAGGCGGAAGGTATTGCTCTCAGTGACATTAAAAGGTAAAATATGTGCTTTCACAACGGAAAGGAAAAATACACAGATAGATTTCTATGAATCTTAGTGAGAGATGTGATGATCTTTGTCTGCATGTTGTATTCATAATTTTATTTAGTGTCTCTTACTAAATTTTGAGAAACTGCGTAATTTTTTTTCTCAGCATGCCTAAATTTTTTCTGATGATAAACTGGCATGTATAATGCTCTAATATTTTTTGCAATAAAAGGTTGGATTCAGAGAGAAAAGTCAGTAGAACTTCCATGTTCTAGCCACGAACTCTACATAACAGAAACAATAAATCATCGAAGACATAATCATAAGCATTCAGTCGTGCGAACATTTCTCTATTCGAAACATATTCCAAACATGCCCTTTGTAAATATATCCTTTTCTGCTTAAACTCCCATACTTAATAATAAGACTAACATAAAGTGACTTTATCTCCGCCGATGAAATTGATAAAGTTATTATGATCAATCAACCCATCAACATAACCCATCAACATTGATGACTGCAGTAACGATACCTATTTTATATTTTCATGTCTGTTTCGTTCACTTTTTGCACAGACGCATATTGTGTCGTGAGATAAAGCTATATGCATGGTTTAAGGAGAACAATCAATTGAATTAAAAACTCAGTAATTCTTGCTGATTTCAACACTTTTTTAAAATTATGTAAATTTCAACAATATTGTCATATGAAGGCGTGGGGCAATCACTTTTGCTTTGTTAAGTTGAACTTCTACCAAAATGAATGTTAATTGTTAATTACAGGTGAAATTTCCACTGGTCTTGAGTGTTCTGTAGGATATCTTGTTTTTCCGCTGCAGTGTTTACCTGTTGGGTTAGACACAAAAAAAACAACAACTGTTACACTGTCATTTCAGTATGAACAGAGGTGATGAAGGGCTTTTATGGGCTGGGGATAGGAAACTGGCGTTAACCTGGATGCATCTGGTAAACAGATAAGTGAAGACACTGACCGTGCCATGGCTGTAACATTTTTCATCATATTACGAAAGAAAGACAACATTTCTTTTTAACATTTCATTGCTTGAATTCCACTTCATTTTCATAAAAATGGTTCAAAAGATATCCTCATCTTTTCATATTTTAATTAAAAAATTCATCTTTTCGATATAGAACAAGATTATAACACATTCGTTCTTCATTATTCGGGCGAGGCTACGGAATCATTTGAATACAAATGAACGAACAATCTTTGAAGGAAAGGAATGAAAGGGGCCCATAAACATGATGCGATAGGAATTGAATAAAAGGTTGGCGTTGAATCTATTTACGATCTGAGGTTGGTCTAAAATAAAGGCTCTGCAGCAAATCACAGCTGATCCAATTGCTGCAATGGTCCCTATGACAGCTACTGTCACTAAGAGAACATCAACTATTATCTAACAATATAAATGAAACAAAAGAAAAACACAATTATCAGACAGAGAATTCATGTAAAATAAGGCATTATATTTATAGTGACATCAAGGTAATTGTTTAGATCATCTCCTATGCACATATATTGATATATAAATATTAAAATTGTATTTCTAATAGGAACTAAATAAGGGTCTTTAAACACTTAGTCTTCTCGTTCTTTATTATTTCTTGTGATCACACGTGACCTTTTTTCTTAGTCAAAGCATAACTCTACTTTTAGAGACGATTGATATCTAAAGGAAGTTAAGTGTTATGGTATATACAGACAATGATGCACACAATTTCTATACATAAATTTACATAAATCAACGACCATCGGCTCCAATGATGTAATGATAAAATGCCAGACGAACAGAAAGAATAATATAAAGTGTAACGCCCTTCCTGTAGAGATTTTATCTCGAAGCGTCCCTCAGATGGCCAAGGCGTGTGAAGGTCATTGACTCAGATCGCACGAGAAGCAGATATGAGATAGTGTGATAGTTTAATTAATCATTGGTTAAGATTTCAATGAGAACAATCGAGAACAGGATATTCCATGGTGTGATCTTTTTTAATCTTCAGAAACAATCAAAGACTGGGGGGGGGGGGAATTACCACGTAATAAAAATTGTAATTATGTAAGATTTAGAGACATATTTACTTCGTAGAGAACTTAGACTAGAGATATTACAGATCACACCTTTGACAGTGATCGACAAGGTCGCCATCTTGTAATAAAGTATACGGTTGTGTTACAATCTACATCTTGGTGTGTCAGCTTCAGTTACTGAAAGCATCCAAACTGGTACCTAAACTCGTAATTCCCCTAACTATAAGCGTGACAAAAGCACAAACAATTCTAATATACTTCTGGTCCTGGAATGTTTGATAATGTCTAGACGGTCATTATGTTAAGCCTCTAAACTTATTGCGACATTTTGTTGTCACGTGATGGGGTTATATTTTGTATTGATAGTCCTTTTAAGAGCAGAACGATTCAGTCTTGTGGTGGCGCTCCAGACTTTGCGAAGGTCAACCTGTAAGTTTATTTGGCTTGGTGGTCGTAGAGCCGGAAGCCCTAGATACGACTGGAATATTATTTTCGTCAACCGGAAGTATACTAACATAAACTACCCTTCGACTATTTTATTCTGCGCAGCTGTATCAGGGTCCACTGTTAAAACAAAAATCTGGTTAAAAGTGGTAAAACAAAATTACCGTGACGTGCACAGAAATTAACTACTTCACTGTGACTCATATATAATCTTTATAATTGAGGGAACGCGTGAAAGACAAAAAACTTGCGGTCATTGAATACCGAAATATCGGACAATATTATAGTTAGGGGCTATTTCAACTCAAGACACCCTATCATGCGTCATGTAGCAAATGTAACGTGGTATCATAAGCAAATTGTACAACCCCAACTAATTAACAGGCAACAGGTAATTACTAGGTTATGGAATATAGGTTTGTCAATACCAGTGACATAGTGACGTCATCGTTCCTGTTTGTTCGTGGAAATGACACCTGTTGTTACACAAACGAATCGATACAGTTCATGCGCTATTTTTTCGAAGTTACATTAAACATATAGTTATTTTATTTATTTATTTATTTATTTATTTATTTCCAGAACCAGCTCATCCACCAAAAAACATACAGAAAAAACGGGGGACTGATAAACTATAAAAAACTATAAAAACACTAAATCATGAAGGAAATTAAAACTGACAGACAGAGAAAACTTTAAAAGCAGTCGGAAAACAGTCTTTTCCAGAACAGGCTACCACACATAATATATGTATTGATAGCAGCACTAATAAGAGAATTTTCACTATTCATCAACCTCATATAAAATTTCGAGCGTAAAGTGCGCTGTTTACTTCGAAAGTCAAAATGTTGCTCTGAACAAAAGTGTTCGAGATACTTAATCTTTTGTCAATACCAAACAAGATTCTAAAACCGTTGTTATAAGCAACGCGAACATTATTGATACACTGATTTGTGAACTTACTCCAAAGATGTGAGCAGTCGGAGAGTACAATATGTTATAAAAGTCTCGTTTTGACAGAGTACGAACAGTTCCAAAACTCACGGATTAACATGTTAGCTCTGGCATAAAACAACCTCATTTGACGCTTAATATCATCATTATCATCGCCATTGCTGTTGAAAATGACACCAAGATAAGAATGCTTATCTACAAAAGAAAGCTCTTTGTCATACAAGTACACATGCGGAATCTTACAAATATTAAGCATATTAGGCAAAATGGCAAGACACTTAGATTTCAAAGCATTAAAGACAATATCATGGTCATTAGCATATTGAGTACAAATATTCCAGAGGTTGTTGATACCCTTTACACTAGGACAAATCAGTACTATATCATCAGCATAATAACAGGTGATTCATGCACTTTTCACCGAGGAAGCAGCCGATATTTTTCTTTACAAGTAAATAACTAAGTTTATCAACATAAACTGAAAAAAAGACGTGGAGAAAGTATTCCTCCTTGTCTCACACCATTACATGTTTTAAAATGTTTAGATAACACAGAACCCAATCTTACAGCAAATTCTTGATGCTATACCAATTAACCAACATACGAACTATAAAATTCGGAATACCTCTATCAATCAATTTGCGAAATAATGTCCAATGGTTCACTTTATCGAAGGCTTTTGTCGCATCAAGAAAACAAAGGAAAACAGGGGTATTATGACGCTTATAAAAATCAATTATTTCTTTTACTAAAAATACACACATATCAGTTGAGTGACTTTCTTTAAAACCAAATTGATGATCACTTGTGTACAGTAGACTATCACACTTATCAAGAATGAATAATTCATACATCTTAGAAATGGCAGTGGCAATAGCAATAGGGCGATAATTCCCAGAATTAGTAACGTCACCATTTTTATTCTTTACAAGTGGAACCAAAGTGGTGTCCATCATGCGAGATGGCAAGTAACCATGAATATGCGCTGCAGTAAGCATCACTGAGAGAAGAACGTGCAGGCGTGCATGCGCAAACTTTAAATGCTCAGCTGTAATGCCATCTGGACCAGCAGATTTACCACTGGCCAATTTTGCAATGGAATTTCTAATGGCAGTTGGAGTGACAATCATATTCTCATCGAATGAAACACTCGAAATAGAATCTTTCACAAAACACTCATTACCGTTGTTGGTGACAGAGGAAAGCAGACTTGCAAAATGGTCACGCCATAAATTAGCAATGTCATGTTGCCCATTACAGCCATCAATGGTTGATGAAAGAGGAGACTTCTTTTTACTATTAACACGCTTCCAAAACTCCTTGTTATTATTGTTACAGAGGTTGTCCGCTAAGGCGTTAGCTCTCATTTGAGACTCACTCTTTTTACAGATCTTAAAAACATACTTAAACTTAGCACGTGATGTCCTCATGAGATCAAAAATCGGACCTTGTCTGGGACTGCCAGAGTCCCGCCACAACAGGAAAGCATCACGAGCAATGGCATGATATTCTTTAACATGTTGATTCCAACCTGGAATTGATTTAGCCCCATTATTACACTCAATGTTAGAAGGAATGCTTTGCAAACCAGCATCCTTTAAAGCTTCAACAATATCATCATACAGTTTTGAAATTGATTGCAAATGAGAAGAGTTATTACAGTTTGAATTTCTACAAAAGAAGGCATCTTTACCAATGTTAATTACTCCAAGGTTATTACATGAAACTGTTGAGATAACTAACTATGCAATGATGTATAGTTATATAGTTATAATTAAAAAGTAGTTAAAAGACAAAAAACTTAAGAACGATATCTTTCATAATAGCCTCGCTTTCTAGCTGAGACCTCGTCACTTCGCCGGTGCAATTTAATAATCAAGGTGAAGTGCGCCGCTAGCGGTAGGGACAGACTTTGCGAGGATCGAGGGCTGACGTCAGATGTTAACATCACTCATTGACAACGATAAGAATCTTTGTAATAAGGCTGACCAATTGAATATGGTAACTGCCTCTTACAGGTGAAATTTACGTATCATTAGTAATAACTAATTATACAATATCATGCAACAAACAATCGCTTATCTGTTGCTCGATCGGCAAATCGGTCTGCTAACGTGGTATGGTATATTTACATGATATTCTTAAAATTCTCCCAAGGAATATCTAATACATGCAGAATTCGTAATCTGCTAATATTTCATCCGATATTGACTGTTCCTTATGGTGTAATTATTTACCAAGGTCATTTTAGTTGGTGCAGATAACGAAGTCTTCATTTGAAGAAAAATGTTTCGGTTTTAACACTCACCGTATCGAAGTCCCTTGAGTCCAAAAAATCGGAAATCAGAGCTCCGCTGGTCCGAACTAGTAGCACCATGAGTAGAAACGCAAGTACTATCGAGACAATCACGAAAGTTAATATCTGAATACAAAACAAGGTTAAATTGGCTGTTAGCAAGCGTTTCAGGCTGTTTTAAAGTTTCAAAAGCACGCTTGCACCAGTCATGTATTTCTCATCTATGTAAACTGAAAAAAAGATTATGTTTAACATTTATTTAATTCTCCCCTTAAGTTTTTTTTCTCAAAAAAGCACTGACTGTATCACTTCACTTACTGTGTGATTGTCTTTTTCGCTGCACAAACGAGTCCAATGACGCCACTTACCACAATCTGGAAGAAAAGTCAATTTAACTTAAAATAGTCGTATAAGCTAGTCGGTAAAGATATACGTTACATTATAAATTGACAGCTCTAAATGATAACGATTTCTTGGCAGTTTGAACCAACTTCTGTTATGAAACACCTTCTGTTCCGAATCACCCACTGTTGTATACAAAATTTGCTCGGAAAAAGATGCGCTGGACAAAGTACACAATGATTGTAATTGTGTAATATCAACTTTGTTTACATTCATTTTGTATATGCTGGAACTTTCCTTGTTTCATCATATATAGTTATCTCGATATGGCTTCATATGTAGAATTTTAAAGACGTATTCAGTAATTTTGCTTAATGTTAAGACAAAGTACAAAGAGAACACAGTGGTAAAACTTTGCTTCAGGTCCCAAAGTTGAGTAAAATAGTAATGTACGATTTCACTCACTGACATACAATTATAATGGAAAATCAAAATGCTTACGAAAGCGCCATATGGTATTGCTGCAGTGGTGACCACAGTAGGGCCTGTAATGTCAAGAACAATGCCAAGTATTCCCAAGGTCACGGTTAAAACCTCCAATACAGACTTGACAAATGCTGAGTCAGCGACGTGTACTATCATTAAAACCTCGTCTTGGTCCATTGATTGAGGTATTCCATATTACCATGGTTACCAATGAATCATCTTTACTTCTTGCCAACATTGTTGTTGTCGTTGTGACGGGATCCTGATGAGTGATCTAGCAAACAATGTTAAGTTCATCAGGCATGGAAAATAAATTATTTTTCAAACAATTTTGACATGTGTTCTGGAAATTCCGATTAAACTAATTTTCAAAATGTCACTTTGCTACTTTGAAAGAAATTACGATTTCATCGTGTTATATCCCTACTAATAATTTTGTAATAAAATTGAGAAAAATACTTACACATTTACCTTTCAATATTAACTGATAAAAATTTGCAAGATGTTTTTGAAACTCTTAGTTTGTAATTTTATTCAAATCATATTTCACTTTTATAGTGACTGCGGCATCACTGTTATCCGGCCATATAGATCATTTTAATGACTGGCGTAGACACAAGATATTGCAATGCATGTTTTTCATTTCATTTTACATGAAATTAACAAACCTTGCTGAGGTTTCTAGGTTTGCCTGCTTCCCGAAAGTCAAGGCTATGCTCCAGACCTATCATACTAACGGACTGCAATAAACTTGAAGTCCAAATTTCCAAGAGGTCATCTTTCAATGGAAATCCTCTGGCAGACACCAATGACACCGCTTTCACGATAGTGAAAGTAGGCAATTATGTTTCTTCCTTTCTCAAATCAATAAGTAAGCTGTATTTTGTTTCATTGATAACAGTCTGACATCAATCAATTCAAGTCTGTAAAACACATCCGTTATGTCTGATTCATTTCCTCCATCATAATAATATCCACTCTCAACATCTGGTGATACACTCTCATTTCCAGATACGCCATCTTGAAATCCATTTTATTCATCGTGTAAACTTTCTAAACTTTCAAAGTTATATTCATTATCAGTTCGACTAGTGTCAAATTTGAAGAACATTCTCACAGAATCTCACAATAAACAACATCAGTTACTGTTACTAAGACAACCAAATACACATATCATGAATTCTAAATTTCCAATAAGTAATCTTCCTATGTATAGTTCTTTAACGGACAACCGTGACAAAAACTTTAGAATGGTTGAAGTATGCAAATACATGTTTTTCTTGTTTGAAGCCTGGAGAGACCCACCCTGTAGATCCTAGGTCTATTATGGTTTAATCCTAGAATCTGTCGTCTTTAATATTAAATGTCCGATCGATATTGACCGATTTAAGTCTGTGAAGCATATCAGTCATGCCATACTTCATAAAACTTCCGGTTATATCAAATCACGGCCCATATGTTTCCTGTGTGTAGTTTACATAAATATGTAACATTTCGAGAAAAAAAAAGATGTCATGTCAATGTGACGATAGTGCCGTTGTATTGCAAACATTGCATTAATACTGTGCTTGAATTTCAATGCTCTTTTTTGTCACCTAGAAAATTACAAGTAATGGGGTGTACTACCAAGTCGACTGATTGCTATGTAAATTCTTTACATTATCATACAGCCTTTAGCTGCATTGGCTATTCATTTCTGTGGTTTTTGTAAAATCAAATCAAAATTATACAATACGTTCTTCCGAAATACCAATGCTGAAAATGTGTGGAAAATTGCGATACTGATTAAAGATGCATTGGCTGTATCTTTTGAAATAGTTTGAAATTAAGTGGAAAATATTTCCAATATTTACCGAAGTGTGACGACGGATCGTTTTTCAATCTTTAGTAGCAAATGCACAACTAGAATTTTCATCACTAAATAATTTCTGATTTTCTACTCAAATATGGCCGCCGCAAATGTAAAATTTAAATAGTGACATTTTTTAATTCAATGTGGCTTAATGACGGGAATCATTCATTTTTTTCGGTAAGTATATACCAAATGATACAGCTAATGGGGTTTTAAAACACACAATCTATGTATTGCTATGATAGTTTGTTCAATGTGCAGTGCTTGTCATCAAGAAATTTTGTAGTGATCATCGAGTGAAAGGGTCTCTAAAGGGGAACACGAAGACATAAGTTCTAACGTTGTAATTTGCCACCTCAAGTTCCCTTACTTAATATCAGCACAATGAATTGTCATCAATACGAAGCGAAATAATTCCAATACCTACTTTAGTGGTGAAACCGGTTCCCTCTCCTGCCCGTTTTCCGCCAACTGTGGTATTGATGACGTCAGAAACATCCCTAAGCATGAGATATTTTACATAGCGTAAAGCAGAAGTCGTATTCTTCTGGTTATTTCCTCTTCCGTCAAAGCTTGTCAGTATTTATTAAACTGTTTAGACTTTAAAATATTGCAATTCTCTGCATCCGAAGCTGGTGCGAACACATTCGAAACACGTAGAGATGATATTAACCCATTCATTTATTGTATTTCAGCAAATTTTCGAAAACCCTGACTGGGCCATCAGATTAATCACAAAAGATTACAGATGGTTTTAATTTCAAGTGTAGAGGAAACCGGAAAAGAGTCGACAGTGAAAGTTCTGGGTTTTTGGCCACTGTATGTCAATACACACAACACCGAATTAGGCAAGTATGCGCACTCCGCAAAAACATTTATCACAGAGGGCAGAACTTTTTAAACTAAACTCGTACTGCTTGGAATGATGCTCTAAGCTTACACTGCAGCGAGTCTGTAAAATATAAGTTCGAAGGTGTTAAATCTAAGACGAACTATCTAAAAGTTTAGAGCAACAAGTTGGAAAACATCGGTATGTGTGCATTACTGTTTGCAAACTACTCTGTGACTCAGCATTTTTGAATTGTATCGATTTGCCAACGTTTTTATAGACAAGCATTGTCGGAGGTGTCAGTAGATAGTGATAGATGAATTTTAAGGCCCCATTAGCAGTATATTGTGTTGCAACCTTTTTTTCAATAAGATGGTTTAAGGTGAAATGCAGAAAATGTTCACATTGGTATGACCACTGAAAGTTTTTCACACATTGGTGACAAACGCATAACTTAGATTGTTATACTGGTAATAAATACTTATGAATAAATATGAACCCGTAAAATATATGCGTGAGCGTCCGAATTTAATCGACCGAATCCATCATAATGAGTGAAACTGTGATATTTACAAACACAATGTGGCTAGATAACGGGAAAATTAAACATCTCTCTAACGAATCGAAGGTATTCTGATTCTGAAATTCTAGATTATAAATGTTTTCCTTCCTATTTCACTCACTGTCAGCGCTTTGTTTATACTAGTGCTGTAGATGATTCTTTTGCCTCGGATGACAATGTCATAAATAATGACGTCACTATCGACACGCAAAGTCACCTTGACATTTCAGTCAGAAATGTCTAAGCTTAGTTAGAAAACTGATCCCATCTGTCAAAATATTATTGTAATGCATGGTTGAAAATTAATAATTAATCATAAAATTGATTAATCAACCAGCGAGGGGATACTATTGTATGGTGATTGATCAGTTAAATATCTCCAAGCTGTTGTCTTTCAAATTCAAGCAAGGGGATGTGGAAAAGATAACTTACTGATCACTGTTTTGACAAATGCGAAGTCTTTTCTCTCAAATGATGACTGCCCGCTGTGTTCTGGAAAAGTGCAATGGTTTATTCTGGTTCTCTTTTTACCGGCTTCGCTTACTGTACTTGACATTGCAGACGACTTCAAAGAAGGCGGATTTAACATATCTACTTCCAACTTTTCTGGGCAGCGGCAAATTTTACAGGACGGAATTCCTATCCAAGACTGGCGGTTCCGTTGTCCAAATCCCAGGGTGCATCACGACGTGTCTACGTATTTCTCTGCGCTGACAAGTGTCTGCAGCGTGGAGAGAAATGCCAATCCTTCGATTTCCAAGCGTACCACCGAGAATGTGAAATATGTCAAGACATGGCTTCAGACGAGGACACTCAGTTGGAATACATACCTGGATGGGAATATGGAAGGAAAGAGCAATATGAACTGGTTAAGGCGAGTAAAGTATTCAAGTATAACATTGTTTCATAGATATTGTAAAGTAAGGGCGACGATAATACAAATATGTCGTTAATAATGCGTTCACAAAATGACCGTTTATTTTCCTGTGAAGATCATTGAGATTTTATTTTATTTTATTTTGGAAGCATACAATTCCTCACCATAATTACAAAGCTTTCGTTTCTTGATATTTGTCACAATTTCCTTCTGTGTTGAATAATCTAAAAACAAGAGAAATTTTTTTTGAGAGTGAACTGAAGATCACAGTACCTTTTGTCCAAATTCCTAAAACTCGTCAACATATTCCACTGTAATTCTGATTTTTAGACAAGATTCAACTTTAATTTTGTTCAATGGGTAATTGGCACGGAATTGGACCCTCTGCCCGAAGGCCAACTTGCAAACCTCTAAGGAAAAGTTGTATTTGAGGAAATATCTCCTGTCGTAGATCTTTCAAAATTGATAACAAAATTTACGATGTTGCTCAGTTACGATAAGCATAAGTACAACTTTCTACAACGAATGCAACTTTATGAACACTAAAATGTACAAAACGTCTTGATTTTCTTTTGAAAATTTTTTTACTATAAAGTTTGTTTAGCATCAACATTGTTTTATTCAGGGCAAATGCAAAACTAGATTAAGATTTTTAAACAGAATAGAATCACGACAGTTACAATAGAAGGATTTTTTTTTAAAGGATACAAGTACGAATATTTGTTTTTAACAT
This sequence comes from Ptychodera flava, assembly GCF_041260155.1. Taxonomy (NCBI): domain Eukaryota; kingdom Metazoa; phylum Hemichordata; class Enteropneusta; family Ptychoderidae; genus Ptychodera; species Ptychodera flava. The sequence goes on along the minus strand of NC_091929.1, from coordinate 37,580,966 downwards.
TTCCATGGGGTCATTTAAGTAAATCGAGGGTTTTCGTGGATAGTAGAAGTTTTGGTTTAGGTATACAAATTGCTAAACGATCTAAAACATCAGAAGTAACCCTGGAACTAAGGCTTTACGATGGAGAGTAAACAAAATATTTGCAGAAAGAGGGGGAGGGAGGGAGGAATGGGACATGTATGGAGAGATCATTGATGTATACAATTGTGTTGAACAATAGGGTTCTTCAAGTCTCTGTGCAAGCAAATCGTGTTTAAACGAAGGATTCTGCTATTAAGATTTGGCTGACGGAACTTTTGTATGCAACTACAGGGTTGGAAATCGTTTCATTGGACAGTTATGCAAAACCAAGTGCAGCCAACGAACAATGCACTTTCAAAGGGGTCTTTACTATGACAAGATATATTGTGCATGACAAAATAATATGAACTGACTAATTTTAAGTCATGAGTGTAATTAATTAGCTGTTCATAATTTGCCCTCCCACTGAAAATTTTTCGACTTACCCTCCCGCACTCAAACTTCATTTTACCCACTCCCCACTTATTTGAGCCTGTTTCCCCTCGCCACTGTCAATTTTTGAAGCCCCCAGCCCTGAGGCGAAAAAAACCTGCCGATTTCCCCTGCCCTGCAAATAATTCGACTCAAAATTTTGTCATTCCATTTCCCCTGCAGACATGAAGCTACCCTACCGTGAGATGAAAAATACTGTCAATTTTCCCCTGCCCTGTGAAAAAATTTCCCCTGAAAATTAACATTCTCCTGCAGACATGATACAGTACTGCAATGGCCTTCTATTTGGTTTCCATCCCGAATGATATGCTTGACTGGCTCCTACATACGTCTCCTTTATAACACGACACCCCAGAAAATTTTATTTGATTTTCAATGCATTTATCCACAAAAAAAGAAAATAAACATTTTATGCCATAGAAATAAATGTTCAGATCTTTTCTCCACAAGTTTTCTAAAAAGGCGCCCTCTATCATCACAAATACCGGTATGTCGGCATACGTGTCGATGTTCATAGAACAGTCCCCCTAGCGAAGGCCTTGCTGTGTCCAGACTTTTACCGGTTCACCTACATGTAATGTTATTTTCATTCATTTTTTTGGGTAAGAAATTATATGAAAATATTACACAAAGATTGCCAAAAGTCCTATTTAAGTTACCTATATTGCATCGTTCGAAAACTCCAATTCTACCTGCACATTTGGGGTAAGTTTAGTCACAAGGCACTGATCATGAGTTTAATTTTGTAAATCAACATTTGACGAAATATCTTTTATTATACAAGAAGGTGAGTAAAATACTGTGCAATACTTGTGCTAAAATCAATAGATTGAACTATCCTTGTGAAAGTTATCATTGAACTAATCTCTACAATCAGGACTCAGTTGCACAAGCTCTTCATTGTTTGGTACTGTTCTATTTTTGATTCAAAGGAAATTTGCAGAAAATACGAAAGGTTTGCAAACAGTCAAATATGTCGAAGAGAGATATCGTATTTATCTACCAGCCTGTGATACCGACCAAAGAGCGTTGAATTTAGAGACAGTCTACTCTGGTGTAACCTTGATTAATAGTTTGTAAGAGAGATGGCCATGTCTCTCTACAAAATCACCATATGAACTGCATGCTCTAGCATATCGAATAAGCTGGAAATGTATACCCCATAAGCTGGTGGGAGTGGAATATTACTTATGAGGTGTGGGATATTGACGATACTAAAGTTGAAAGCATCTCTGTTGCCATATAGCCTAGTAGAAAGGTGACCACTAATGTGTAGTTAAGGAAAATATCTAGATATGCTGTAGAAGAGGCCGTTTCTGTAGTTCCTTTAATCTTCAATCATGAGGATAAATCATAGCGAGATAGTCCCTGAATTTGGCATTATTCATTGAAATAACATCATCTACATATCTAAATGTAAATTTGATACTACTTATATTGTTTAACATGTTGAAAGATACTGAATGAATGGGTGACCTTGCATTTATTCGACCCTGGTTTTAGACAAATTAAATGAAACCATCGCAAAAATGAATTAATGGTCATGACCATTAATTCATTTTCGCGATGGCTTCATGTATCGTGTCTAAAACCGGGGTCGAATATATGCATGGTCACCCATTCATTCAGTATCTTTCAACATGTCAAACAATATAAGTAGTATCTTGTATCAAACAAAATTCATGAAAAATGGCCGACTTTGTCCCTTTTATAGATGTTATTTTGAAATATCCCGATTTGTATTGATGGAGAACCTGTTGAACAAGTGACCTTTTTCAAGTACCTTGGCGTAATTCTCGACAGTAAACTTTCATTTAGTCATCATACAACAGCCCTTCTAAAGAAATGTCAGCCGAGGTGCACGTGCTCAGCAGGCTGCGTTCCTTGATGTGGATTCACATCTGTTACTCTTACTATATCGGAGTATTAATTGAACCACTTTGACTTATTGCAATATCTGCTACTTTTCGTTGCTCTCTACCGTAACTCGCAATACGTTGTTAAAAAATCTCGCAAACTGCTGCTAAGATAATTGGTAGACACCACTCCGTCCTTTCAGTGCTCACGGATAGTGCAATACTGCGCAAAGCACGATCATCACTGCTGACGTAAACCATCCTTTGTATTCCTCTTTTGAATTATTGCCTTCAGGAAGGAGATTTCGCTGCTTGAAGTGTAACAAATTAAGGTACAGAAAGAGCTTTGTCCCATAGCCATTAAGAGACTCAATTTCTGAAGTGTATTTTTTTTCGTGTGTTTTCTGACTTAGTCTGTGTTTTGTTTTTTTTTGTTTTTTTGTCTGTCAGGTCGTTTTTTTATCCTCTGAGCTGTAAGGTGATTATCCTTTTTAGGACAATAAAGTAAAATAATAATAATGATAATAATAATAGAACTTGATTTCAAATTATCCAAGAGTTCCTAAGATATATTTTAATATCCACATTTGATTTATACCACTCCGAGAAAAGACCACATCACAGTATGATTGAAGTCTCCGTTTAACGGTACAAAGAACAAAAGTCAGTATCTCCGATCACTCTGTTGTTGAACATTCTGAAAAAGATGCGATAAGCCTAGCTTTGTATGGTGTTTTGTGGAGTTTTGGTATACAGTATAAGCTAGGCAACTTATTTCAGTCATCTTTGTCGACTTCTCCTGCTGAAAGTTTTCTGCCTTAACGTCGACTCTATTCACAGTGGTGTAAAATGTTCCATTAAATCTTATAAATATATAAACCTATTTGCCTCGCACGTAAACTTTCCTAAACTCGCCAATATAAGTCTTTAAGTGAGATCAATCGCAGCATGATTCGGAGCAGACTCCCGTCACACAGCCTGAATGACACATGAACGGGGAAAACAAATCACCGACGGATAATATTCAATGGATCAATATAATCTGATCGATGACGCAATCGTCCGACTCGTCCTCGGAGACATTTTTGGGTAGGAAGCTGTTACACAGCACCGTTTTTGTGCAAGAGGAGTAAAGGAGTACATAAGATTGAGTGGTTGCTCCGAAAGAGTCTGTGCAGCGGTAAATGTATCTTGTGCAAACGTGTACCTTCCCAAATAATGTAATGGGCATATTTTCATTATAGCAGAATGGTAGGGGATTAAACTAGTTTTATATTATTTATTGCGGGATTTAGTAATTTCTGCAGGCTCGCAAAACGCAAAATAATAACAAGTTGCCTCTTCAATGGAATTTTCCGTACGAAAAACTAACGGAAACGTGGATAGGTGTGAAAGAATAGCCATATTGGGCGTTTTTTTTAAATCGGTTTTGGGAGCCACAGATGGAGATCACGTCACCAGAGGACGTAACGACACAGGAAGGTCAGTCAATAACAGTAAACATCAGAAATGTGTAACCTATGAAGGCAAGTCGTGAGATTAAGAACTTGATGAAATTTGCTGTAATATTCATAAATCCGCGTAATTTTCAAGCAGAAAGGAAATACACCTTATGCTTAATTAACCGTAATGATAACCACATTTACATAATATATATATATATATATATATATATATATATATATATATATATATATATATATATATATATGTATATGTGGGTGTATGTGTGTTTGTGTTGTGTGTGTGGTGTGTGTGTGTTTGCGTGTGTGGTAGGTGATTATTTAATCTGGTACATATGTTCTGTATGTGTCTCTTGTACTGAATCTGCGTTTTGTACAATACATCCGAATATTATGTACACCTTAACATTTTTGGGGTTTTTTTGTTTGTTTTTTTTTTTTTGTTTTTTTCCAGAATCTAAGTGGTCTCCCCAGAATATTTTTACAGGCCTAAATACTGCTGTATTATGTACAAAGAAATTTATGCGAACGTGCTAAATATCATATTTGATGCACGGAAAATGAGCTAGAGAGCTATTATGAATGGCACGAGAACAAAATATTGGTCAAATAATTAACTAAACAACGGTGAAATGAAAATGGACATGGGCAGGTAATTCTTGAATACAGGAAATGACTCTCTCGGCTTTGCCATAGTTACACTAGAACTTAAGATGGAATAACTTGAAGACCCAGATATTCGGTTCAATTTTACACTTACAATATGATTGAGACACCAGGACTAATGATTAAGATATGAACTACGTGAAACTAAGATAATAAAGTGTTGTCCAGGACTTCATGTCAGCATGTAGCCTCCAGGCTAGGACCCATGATTATCACCTTAAGTAGAATGTTTGATCAGTATGAACTGTATCTGTAAGGGTATTTGACATGTGTCCAAAGCTTAGCATGCCTTTTAGAGTGAGAACAAGTAATGCTAGACTATCGATTCCTTATAATTGTATCTTGTGGCACCACCTTTTAATGGGGTTCACTTTGTAAGGCTATCATTTTTATATAAAAGAGAAAATCAGTTGGTCTAAGTAACGTGGGAAATTAGAAAGTGTCTTTACACCAACGGTATAAAAGAAAGAAACATGACATCGCATAGTCTCCCGAAAAACTGGTCGTCTAGCCTTCATCAAGGTAGCTCAAAAGTAGTATACAAGAACAGAAAGATTAAGTGGCGCTATTACAAATTAATTGAAGCTTCTCTCGCCGTGCATGTGAAGCTCGGTCACAGTCGATGGCCGTCTTTGGGGTCTATTGCTGGTATTCGCGTTCGCTTGGTCAAAAAGTATCACAAGCAAATAACGCCATAAGAAAGAAATTAAATGTTTCCCTGACATACAATACAAATCAAGTGTAGTCTAAGGCCATAGGCAGAGTTGAAGTCGTGTTCGAATAATGCAAAAACATGTTGAAAAATTATAAAGAATGTGCCTCTTTGCTATGGTTTGCTTTGTGTTGAGGAGGAATTCGACATTAAGTAATTTTTTGTGCAGATCGGAATAATTGTTTAAATGGAAGACATTTGTGTTTTCCTTTTAGAAGTCTTTTACAACGTTTGTAGTTGTCTAAAGGAGGGAGATGAGTTGCGGTCAGAGCATTATATGAAAAACTGTGACGGGATCCATCCAGATGATTGAAAGATATCGCATACTACTTGATACTTAAAAATATGCTCCCTGCCAGCAGATTTATTAGAAAAAAAGTAATCCCACCGTGCATGACTGGTGGATGTTTTCTATGAGAATACCTGAAAAGACCTCTTAAAACAAGTGAGTTGAATAGTCGGTATCAGAGAATGGCAAATCCATCGGAATGGGCCATTGAGAATATAGAATATCCTTACTATTGAAAGAAGTGTGATAATATGGGGTATGTAATGAGCCGCCGAAACGTTCTGAACCCGGTTAAGGATTTATAGTGGTCTTTTATAGGAGTTTTGCCTATCAGATCAATGATGGAAGATCTTTTCGCCGAATCAGTCTTGTTTACAATTCAAATTACTTAAAGAATGTGTTTAATCTGATTAATGAGCTGACGAAATTTAAAGTTGAAATACATAGAAAACAGTAGAGTGATGTAATCTTTCCTAACTAGGCCAATACAAGTTTCTAAGTGAGATCCATCGCAGCATGATTCGGAGCATACTCCAATTTAACAGAGCGTAGAACATTCATCGACAGGACAATCCTCCCGTCACTCAGCCTGAATGACACATGAAAGGGGGGAAAAACCAATCACCGACGGATAATATACAGTGAATCAATATAATCTGATCGATGACGTAATCGTCTGACTCGTCCCCGGAGACATTTTGGGTAGGAAGCTGTACCGTGTTTGTGCAAGAGGAGTGAAAGAGTACATAAGACTGAGTGGTGCTCCGAATAGATGAGACGAAAATTCACAATTATGTTTGGTAGCTTGAAAGAGTCTGTGCAGCGGTAAGTGTACTTTTTGCGAACGTGTACCTTTCCAAATAATGTAATGGGCATATTTTCATTATAGCAGAATGGTAGGGGATTAAACTAGTTCTATATTATTTATTGCGGGATTTAGTAATTTCTGCAGGCTTGCAAAACGTGGATAGGTGTGAAAGAATAGCCATATTGGGCGTTTGTTTTAAATCGGTTTTTGGGAGCCACAGATGGAGATCAGGTCACCAGAGGACGTAACGACACAGGAAGGTCAGTCAATAACAGTAAACATCAGAAATGTGTAACCTATGAAGGCAAGTCGTGAGATTAAGAACTTGATGAAATTTGCTGTAATATTCATAAATCTACGTAATTTTCAAGTAGAAAAGAAATACACCTAATGTTCCATAAACAGGAATGATTACTGAATAACGCAGTTAAAGAAGAAGACTCCTGGAAAAAGTCATTTAAACATTATAGAATTTGCTTGTCGGCAACTTGCAAAAACCACATTTACTTATATATATATATATATATATATATATATATATATATATATATATATATATATATAATATATATATATATATATATATATATATATATATATATTATATTATATATATATACACACATACATACATATATACATATATATATATATATATATATATATATATATATATATATATATATATATATATATATATATATATTATATATATATATATATATATATATATATATATTATATATATATATATAGCTATATATATATATATACCGTACTCTCTGTGCCCAAGTTCAGAGGTTGCCATAAAGCCATTATGGTGATAACCGGGAGGGCACATTGTATACATTTTGTGTGTGTGGTGTATATATATATATATATATATATATATATATATATATATATATATATATATATATATATATATATATATATATATATATATATATAATATATATATATATATATATATATATATATATATATATATATATATATATATATATATATATATATATATATATATATATATAAATATATAACATATAAACACATTAAAAAAACTAAACTAAAAACACAAACTAATTGTTTTCTCTGCACAGCAAATTTTGGGGCTTGAAAAAATGACCCATGTAGGACTTGAACCAACTGTCCCCCGAATTCAGTTCGGATGCTCTGTCAACTGAGCTAACGGATCAGTTCAAGTTGGTTTGACGTGCGGCGTGAAGAGACACTCAGATGTAGTTGTGTGTTTTTCAATTTAGTTTCAACATTAAATTTCCACGCTACACAACACTGGGAAACCTGTCATATTTCAATAACACGTTTCTAGTTACATATTAACGGTTCCTTAAAACATGGGTTCAAGTCCTACATGGGTCATTTTTTGAAGCCCCAAAAATTTGCTTTACGGAGACTCTCAGATGTAGTTGTGTGTTTTTGTCGGTAAATAGGTGAGCGAAAAACAAGAAGACAAGCTTCTATCCCACACGATGAATCCACAAGAAACTACATAACACCCCAGCAACAGCAAACGTTGTGAACAACGTGCGTACATAACTAACTGGATACAAGATGGGCCGAACAAGAATCACTATACCAAACGGTCTATTTAAAGGCACAATACATACTCAAGAGGGAGAGTTACAGTATCAACACTGTGCCATGCCTCAACACCAAAAAGTACACTACAAACAAACATAACAAACATAAAATTACTTAAAGGCGGAGCCTCCCTTTGAAAGGTTGCGAAGCTATGGCGGCATTCATGGTGCAAGTGGACACCAAACAGGCAACACGCGAGCACACGCTCCAGAAAATGCCACTTTTTAGTTTTCTCCGGCCGCAAAAACGTAGACAGAATGCCATGCGGTCAGCGCGAAGCTGCTGCCAATCGAACTCTGTGGTTATGTTCAAATTCTAACGCGACTGGAAGACGATTTTTTTTAAAATTCGAGCGTTGGTGGTGGGAATCAATGACCGCTTGCAATTTGAACCGACCGTCAATCAAACGCTTGTATAAACTCTGTTTGCAGGATTAGAAAAAAGGTGCCAAAATGTTGAGATCAGTTTGTGTAATTAGTGTTATAGAAATCAAACATCGTACTGGCCAAGTGTTTGACTTGGAGGAGATCTCCACTAATGCGAGATCCTGGGATTGAAAATTGCGGCTTTAGTAAATAGAGGAGGTCAACATCATAAGGTGACAGAGAAAAAGAGAAACAAATTATGCATATCAGGGCAACAAAAATTTCGCATTACACGAGCACAAACCAAAATGAATATCGATACACATAGCAGCCTCGAATTCATCTGAATTTTCCCACCCAATACGATACATCTCGTGTCCAATGCATATCATCGAGAATTATATCAGAAAACGATGAGATACCAATCAAACCGTGACATAAAGGAAGCGAAACAACATTCTATACACTAATGGTAACATAATAAGGAAGCGTCAAAATACCAACCGGTGATTCCTATAAAAGTTTACAACAGACAACTTAACACACTGAAAAATAATTGACAGAAACGCACAACATAAACCATGATGGCGACCACATCTCTCAATCTAGTAAACACAATATGAACAGGACCTTGAACACAAAGAACAAAGTTAAACATCCTAGCTTCCAGAAAGAACAAATTTCCACTCGGACAACATAGGAATACATACAATCTAACAATATACCACGCAATTTTTCCTCTGAATATGGACTTGAAGAAAGTCTGGCAAACTGTCGAAACATAGCGTTAAAAGGATCGTAGAGTCGTACGCAGCATCTTAACTCTGGAGTACAGTCTGCACTGACACGCAGATCACAGCTGTGTCTCGCCTAATCGGTTTTATGCACAAGACAGTGAAACAAAAAATACACTACCATATATTGAACGCAAACAACTAATATATGAACGATGTGCGGAGTTGCTTTCCCTTTACTTAGAGACTGGTCAGTTTCTTCGGCCTGGGGTGGCGGTCGATTCATGGGGGTCACCATGTTTTTGACTTTGGTGATGGGGGTCAACATGATTTTGAAATGCCAAATAGGAAGGGGTCAGTGTGTTTTTGAATTTCAACACGGGCTCATGCTAAAATGCATCGTGCCAATCGCAAATTCCATCATTCAGTTGTATTTTTCGGCGCGTCCTTCGGGCGTATAACTTTGATAATAATAATAATAATAATAATAATTAATATATTTTTCAGAGCCCCTCCAGGCGCGAAACTTCAATATATCAGACATATATATATATATATATATATATATATATATATATATATATATATATATATATATATATATATAAACTAAAAGCAAATTTTTGGGGCTTGAAAAAATGACCCGTGTATAAAACTTGAACAGTTTATATTATATATATATATATATATATATATATATATATATATATATATATATATATATATATATCAGAGATATCTTATGTTTAAAAATATATCAGAGATATCTGGATATTAAATATTTTTCGGCGCACTCTTCGAGATATATGTCAGAAATATCTTGATGTCTGTAAATTGAAAGTCTGTTTTGCAAAGTGTACTAATCATTATGAAATTTGCAGTTCATATGAAAAACATAACAAGTTCCTGATACTTTTCTGTTTTCTCTATGAGAATTCAGTGTTAGAAAGCAGCATGCACTAAAATTTCACAATCACATTTTTCTTACAACAGTTGTGGACATCTGCTTTAAGCATAAAAAGAGTGGAGTACATTCACAGCTCATTCAAAATACTGTATTCAAACTTTAGATTTGACACTTTTAAGTTCCTACCTTACAACTGACGTGACAACAATTCCATTTAAACACAGAATAACTGAATGTTAAAAATATACCCGAAAATTATATATATATATATATTATATATATATATATATATATATATATATATATATATATATATATATATATATTATATATATATATATATATATATATACTGGATTATCAAATTTATATTCCATCTTTTGTTTTGCCTTTGTCGGGCGCGGGGGTTACCCTGTTTTCGATATTGTTTGAATAGGGGGATCACGTTATTTCGAAAGTTGGAATGGGGTCAGCAACTTTCTGACGTCACCCCCCCCCCCTCAGGCCGACGAAACTGACCAGTCCCTCTGAATGAAATTGCAAACTCATGACAATAATGTCACAGAAATGTATAAATTTACAGACAATTGAAAATGGGAGCATTTTCAGTTGATATCTGGTGTTTGACTGCGTCCTATTGAAGGTACACATGATGAATAATTATGTCACTGACAATTATTTCATTGAAAACTGCAAACTCGTGACATTAATCTCACAGAAAAGCGTCAAATTACAGATAACTGCAACGAATACTTAGACACGGGAACGTTTACAGTTTATACATGACTATACGTCCACAAATATCATAAAATGTATATTACAGACTGAGTTAGTTTCATAGGACGTTTTTGGCGTTTTAGCGCAACTACGACAAAAATGAAACCACTGACTTACGGATTTTACAAAGGCTCGTTTTATTTTATGTCTTTTTTCATCAGTATCTATCCTACCTTATCTCGTTATTTGTCTCTGCTAGGGTCGTTGTTTTTTCGTCTTTGCTTCTGTTTTCTTGTCCAGTGGTGCAGATAATATACACAATTAAAGACTGTCCAGTAAGGAGAATTTTCATATCATCGTTTGAATTCCAGTGCAATAGGAATATACATTCTCTTGACTTTGTATTGTTTCAGAATTTCTCATTGAAGGGTTACTTAAAAACATAATATATTCACACTTTTTATTGGTTGGTTTCGAATTTCAACGTGGCACGATTTGACATCGCAGAATTCAAATTAGAAGCATTAACTATCGTCCAATAGAATCGGTTGATACTGTCGCCTTTATACCACGTCACCATCGGCACGTGGCTCTCAATAGTGAATTTAAGGCGATTTCCCTGCCTGTGCTAAAAGTGTACTCTTCCAGATTGTCAGATCAAAGGACTTTTCATCACATCTTGCTAACTGAACAAGAATTGCCGTTGCAGAGGCGTGTTGAAGATACGGGTTTTGAAGATGAAACCACTTTTAAGTATCGTCGCTTTTTCGATTGCCCTGGCGTCCGTAGGGGAAGGCATGGTAAGTTAGATGAATGTTGTGATATAAGATTTGTTTCAAGGCAAATTCTCTTTGGAAATTGATCTCTGAAGAGTCAATCAGCCCATTCGGTAACTTGCAAAAGCATCTGTATGCAATAAAGCCAATTTGTCACTGTAATTTATAACTTCCTAGCTCAGGCCCATCCTACAGGGATCACATTTTCTCCTCCCAAACTCATAAATTGTAGTTTTTGACATGCTGGCCAAAATAAAAGTGAAACAAAGTTCTTATTTCTTCAAACTGATCCTTTTTATGTTACCGTTTGTTGCTACACAACAGAAGCTACCGGAAGAACAAACGTTGACTAAACGAGGTAAGAGAAACTACGTACATAAAGATAAACTGTCTGCCATTTTTCCCACATTCTCAGAAAAGTATTTAATTTCAGAAGAAGGAAAAATAATACGACGTGAACAGGAGAGCTAGACGGTTTGACGTTACAAACAGTCCCGTCATGAACTAAGAAAAGATAATGGTGAAAAAAATATTGATGTGATTCTTCCCATGTGATTATTCATGCAAAGGTTCGCATTTTTCGCCCACACGATATTATTCTACTCCTGCTGTTGTTGGTCACCCTCGTCTGTCTTTGTATTATTTTGCCTTTGTCTATTTTGTTTGCCATTCTGTGTTTCAAGTGGAAGACGTAGTTGCTACAGAGGCATATTCAAAAGTTTGGAGACTCAAAAGATTCAAAATGTCTACTATAACTTCACCCTGCGACTCCCTGGTACTCAGAATCAAGCTTGAAGGAACTATTGCCTGTCAATCGACATAGCATTGTCTGCACTATATACTGGAGACCTAAAATGCACAGAACATCATCTGTCGCAGGTTTTGTTGCAGTGACAACACTTCAGTATCACTTCACTCAGTAATACAGTTCCGAATACAATTAAAGTCATCTCAGATCAGTATGACCAGGTTCACCAGTTCTTGAAAATAATTCAATACCGATAATCGTAAATGTTGGCTGTTGATAAAACTAATTATCAAACGACGCAATTCTTTCTTACGATAAGGGGCGATATTAAAGCCGTGTTACTCATAGACACTCAGGGGAAACGCGTGAATACAGTATTACTTTAAAAAGTCGTGATTCTGAAATTTTACATAGAAAGGTTATTTTACCCGAAATTGGAAAACAAAACCAATTTCCCTGACAAAGGTCCATTTGAAATTATTGTCATAAAGGGAATTGCGCAAGAGAGTTTGTGTCAATTTATCTCAATATTAATCTGAATATGAAAGTATATGAACCAAACCGACAATTTTGTTTTACGTTATTTTCTCGCCCATCGCGCTCGCATTTTTCGGTAAAGTTAAATCGCTAATAAAATCGTTAGCATAATTTAAGGTGTCAATTACTCCGGCTTCGATCATTTTGAAAGAAAAATGCCGTTCTTGTGTCGGTATATATTCCATGGAAAGTGAAAATGGCGATTCGGACCAGCCAGAGCGGAGGTAAATTCTTCGATGTTTTCAAAAACGTCTAGAGACGTGTATGGAGAAAAAGGCTAATTTACACATATATCGATTTGTATTTGAGGAATAACATTCAATATGTGTTTCTGTCCCTAAGGCTGTCTATGTCTGTATGTCTGTCTCTCCGTGTATATACAAGCAGCTTGAGCTGGGTGGTTTTCCGAGCCAAACGGTAATATCTTGCAGCCTAGAATTATAGTAATGTTGCATTGTTATGGAGCTCCCAGCTGTCGTGGTGCATTAAATTATGTGATGTAGTGCACGCGTTATGTTATGTAGTCTTTGTGATGCAGTTTTGTCATCATGCCATGTAGTCTTTGCACTTTGTCGTATTGACGTGATTATATTCTTTATTTTTTGCGTTACCTCATTTATCAGTCGTTCAGGATGGTCCTACTTAATTTGTAAATCTATAATGTCCCATGGACCTGGTAATTTATTACCTTGAATGGAAATTATTATTGGACCAGTTTAATGTCATAACTTGTCATTATATGCAGTTATTCCATTATGTGGTGTAGTCTTTCTATTATGTGGTGTAGTCCTGCCATTTTGTTAAAAACACTGCCTAATACAGTTACGGTGTTCCATAATTGCAACATGAAAAGTGGCTATAACCCAGCGACAGAAGTTATCAATCGCGATACAACATAGAAAATTACAAAATCCAATGAGAAGGAGGCGTATTTAAAACGATCTATGAAAGACGTTAGAGTATTTTTTACATTGCGGCTGTGTCAGTGAATTTCGCTGAATGCATTTTCAAGGCAAAGAAATACTTTTGATAGATGAGACGGGATTGAGTAAAAATAACTTGGAATATACTTAGACCTCAAACATGATAAAGAGGACGTATAAAACAGAAATTGAATTCGTCTTAATATATATGGAAAGAAATATTACAGTAAACACAATTTTTTCCATCACGTTCGTTTCTGATAACCGTCTAGATTCAATGTATAGTACATGTGCTGATATCTTAAATCTATATAAGCCTTCCCTGTACTAATCGCTCTTTAAAATACAAATCTTGTCCAAAAACTTTAAAATTTTGAGAATAATCCAACGAGAAAAACAAATTGAAAAGCGATCAGAATTCAAGTTTTGAATAACAGTGGCGATAATTAACCCCTCAATTTCTCATTTACTAGTGATTTTCTAATTTTCTAATTTTCTGTGTAGGTGACGACGACGACAACTGGTCGATCAGTGCTGAGTGGGATACATGTGCGACAAGACACATAAGGGTTACAATCTCTGGCATCTCTGCTTCGTCTGTAAGGGTCAATATTAATATTAGTGAAACAGACACTGGGGAGGTAAGAGTCGTTGAAACCATGAAGATTAAAGCCCCAGAGGGGTCTGAAAGCTTTGAAGTTCCGTCCAATGCAGTCGATTATACCATCGATTGGGAAGATAAGAGAAATCAAAGCAACAACGGACGCTTTGAAGTACGCAAATGTGAGTACACTGCCCTCTCTCGTCTATATAATGTATGTATGTATGTATGTATGTATGTATGTATGTATGTATGTATGTATGTATGTATGTATGTATGTATGTATGTATGTATGTATGTATGTATGTATGTATGTATGTATGTATGTATGTATGTATGTATGTATTGTTACGGTAGAAATTACCACACACAGGCAGTGAATACGAGAAGCGCACTATGGAGTTCAATAGTAACCAATTATTTAATAGAAACTAAAATACTCACAAATAATTCAAAATTATGGGGAAAAATTACCCTGCTTGGTCGAGAGCTTTGAGTGTTAACCAGTCCTTTTCACAAAAAGTCCGCGGAGTGTGGTTTCAATCAAACCGTCCGGTCTTTAGTGTGACGTGGCATTCAGTACACAGTCCACAACTTCGTGTTGACGTTTGCAATAGCGGTTTTCCTCTTCCTCCGTTACTACTGAAGAAACAATCGTTGATTGCCCTGTTTGATTGCCCTGCGATATCTGCCCTTTCTTCTGTAACCTCAAGTTCTCTATACAGTCCGTTGTGCAGCATACGTTCAGATCAGACAGGCGTGTACAGCAATCTCAGTCAGACAGGCGAGCTCCTTTTAGATGTTGTGCAGTCTCCTCATGTATTTTGAGAACGTGTTATATATATTCGGTATACACCTGGTCGGCAGCAACATTAAAATGTCCACCGTATAAAATTTACATAAACTCTTGGAATACAGGTGACGACGTACTGATAAAGCTCTCGAGCCAAGCTGTCAACCTCTCTCGACCAAGCTTACAAAAAATTGAATATGGGGCATCGTAACAGTATTGTATGTATGTATGTATGTATGTATGTATGTATGTATGTATGTATGTATGTATGTATGTATGTATGTATGTATGTATGTATGTATGTATGTATGTATGTATGTATGTATGTATGTATGTATGTATGTATGTATGTATGTATGTATGTATGTATGTATGTATGTATGTATGTATGTATGTATGTATGTATGTATGTATGTATGTATGTATGTATGTATGTATGTATGTATGTATGTATGTATGTATGTATGTATGTATGTATGTATGTATGTATGTATGTATGTATGTATGTATGTATCCGGTGGTGGCAGTCCCAAGGTTGGTTGGTACCCATGCGCGTTACCAAATTCACGGAAAAGGGGGTGTTTTTTTCAGTCATCTCGGAGATTCTAGGTCCGTGAAAATCGAGGAAAAAGGGGTACTTTTTCAGAGTAACCTCCGAGATTAGGGGTAGTCCTTTCATAATCTCCCTAGGACACTAAATCTGGTCTAGGCTCACTCACAAAGAAAATGAAAAACAGTACCGCACGTTTGTATATACATATGACGTATATATTGATTATGTATGAATGTGACTAAAAATCAGGAGAGGACAAACATTTGTGATGTATGTACATGTATACAAATTTACACCTCCAGGGTCAACCCTGGAAGTCAACATACTATTACCTCCTAGATTTCGAAATAAGGGTATGTTTTTTACAGCTAATTTCTCCCAGATTGCCACAAATAGGGGTGTTTTTCTCAGAAATATTCTTTGAAAGGGGGTACTTTTCAAACTTGGGTAACAAGCATGGGTACCTACCGGGGTATGTATGTACGTTTCCACGTATCTATCTCTGCATTTTCTATCTATCCATCCTGATATCTATCTTTTTAACTATGACTGATTCACTTTTTAGCAATTTGTAAAATTTATACTCCCCAAAATAGATCGTAAGCTCAAATATTGTTGACCACCCATGTCACCAATGAAAAATGAATTCTCTGAGTATTTGATGTTGCGATTTCTGCAAGGCGATACGATGAATATCAGGTGTACGTTACACATATCATATGATATGACGTTTGATTTCCATTTACACTAATAGTGATTAACATAATTTCAATCTTGAATTCCAATTCAAGGCGGTGGTGGTTGGGGCGATCCACACATGCGTACGTTCAGTGGTGCGAAATTCAATTTCCAAGGGCGCTGCAGGTACACCCTTGTGAGAGACTGTCGGACGAGTGCGCCCTCTTTTGACATTTCTGCAGCCTTTCGTAGGCGCGACCCGGATCAGATTGATTCCCCAACCAGGATGGTAGAAGTGACTGCCAGAGTAAAGGGAGGAAATACTTACACGTTTCTGGAGGATAACTCTATTCTTGTAAGTGAAATGAACCGACATTTATGAACCAGAAGACATTGACGAAATATTTAATCCAATGTACATTTAGCTGTATACGTTTGATACATTATCCAGTGTAGCTGTTCAATTGGTCCACAGCTGTGGTGTTTTCGGACGGGATTTCTGCCTTTTATGGGCTGGTTTTGTCTTTTACGTTTTTAATCCCGCCACCACAGATAGTGTGGCGGGGATAAAAACGTAGAAGTCAAAACCAGCCGTAAAAAGCAGAAATTCCGTCCGAAAACGCCACAGCTATGGACCAAGAGCAATATCCGTTGTTTTTTGTAAACGTCGTTTGTAAAAGTCTTGCTCTACTCACAAAATCGTTCGGAAATGTCCTGTATTTAGGTCTCAAGGCGACATGTATGTATGTCATGTTAAACGGTATTGGTAACGACTGAAATTTAGTCTGGAATAGAATTCAGTCGCGAAAAAAATGTTGCTTGTCTTTCCCAAGCTGTTAAATAACTTCTTCATTGCCACAGAGTAATTTAAACCTGAAAGCTAGCTCAGGGTTTGTAACAAGGGATTGTTCTTGTATGATCTTTATTAGTAATATAACGCTGTGAGGCATCTTCTTCACTGCGTCTTCTTTACTTCAGGTCGATGGTCGCCAAGTTCATGAAAGGGCAATTTTTATCGGAGACAACCACGGACATATTGAGGCTGACGGCCATAGTGTGAACCTACATCTAAAGGAAGCCGACCTGGCTCTGACTTGGATCGGAAAGAAACATGAAGCATCAGTATCCATCGGCAACTATGACTTGTCTGGGAAGCTGTGTGGCATGCTGGGAGACGGAAGCTCAGTTAGAGGTCATGACCTTGTCAAGTCTGATGGTACCAGGACTTTCAACACAACTGAGTTTGCAGAGAGCTGGGTGATTCCAGGAAGGTGTGTTAATAATGATAATTACTCATTGTGTCCGCTAAAGCAATGGCGCTGTTATGAGCCTGGCGCGTCCAGATGAACCAAATAAGTCTCACTAAATCTACTCACTTCGAGATACTCTACAATAGGCGATCTCTATTCACGGACTGATTGATTTTTGTGGGCTTCGGCGGCGGCTGAAAACAATTGAACGTATGTGACGAAAATTGCTAGAAATTGTTGTGCAGCCTTTCTGATTTTTCTGGCTTAGTAAAAAATCAAATAATATTCATGTAGCCAAAAGTTAGAATAGAGTAGAATTGTAGAAGCATGCTTTCTCCGCGGAAACTCTGACAAAGCCAACTGTTTTGAAAAAAAGAAAATATCTACTTTCTCAATCTAACTGTCTCTGCGAAATAATGTTGTGGTAAAAACCATCGTGTGTGTGACTGACAAAATGTTTAAAACTTGAAAGCACTAAGCGGCGATTCCATATGATGCTACATAACATTTTCTGAAGCTCAAATGATCCCGAGATTTCCATTGTGTCTTTTTTCATTGCAGTTGTGAGTGAGAGAAAAAGAACGGATGACGGTTCCGCGATGCCGCGGTGGACTCGACAACGAAATTTGAGGCGACCATATGAACAATTGTTCAATGCTGGATGCAACCAGTATTATATATTCAATTCAACACAATTAATTCGGCTCTATTCAAATGCTTTATTGTCTACTCAATTGGGGAATAGTTACCTTAAGGCTTATAAATATTTGCACCAAGATCTTATGATAACACTGAGTACATACAAACGTGTGAAAAATTATAAGCGAGTTATTAAACGCCTTTAAAAAGGACACAGCTGTTAGAAGAAAAAAACTGCCTGAAATGACCTTGCCGAGCAACCGGGACCATATAAATTATGAATGTGTCTTTCACTAAGGGTTATGACAATCGTTTATTTAAGTAGTCTTTCTAGTCACTACGTTATTGATAGAAGATGGGTCGATATCAAATATCTCGCAAAATTTGCTTTTTAACTTGCCATGAGTGCGGCAATGCATGACCTTTTTATCGCTGTGGTCTGTAATTTACACCTGACGGTGGCACTAAATATCAAATTAGCCTATTAAAGTTGCATCTTATCCCTGCCAATGGTCGTCATATCGTACCTTACTCTTACAAAAATCAGATAGTTTTAATACTGGTTTGTTTTTGCACTTTGCATTTAATGGTCCATAGCTGTAACTTTTGGCGATTTTTTACTAGTAGCTCACGTTTTCACACACGTGAGCTAATGTCGTAGCGATGTCTGTCTATCTGTCCGTGTATGTGTGTGTGTGTGAGTGCGTTTGTGTGTCCGTCTGTCGCTTTACACGATAACTCAAAATCACCTGAAACTATTCAAGTCCGATTTAGTAGACAGGTATCATATGCAAATGGCAAGAACTGATTAGATTCTGGTTAGTGTGGCTTGCATATCAATAAAAATATGAAAAATTTAATTTTTTGATATAACGGTTTCTTATGGCGATAGTAATGACAGTGTCGACATACTGCACAGAATTTCATAATATTATTTTACAGATGACAATTTCAGAACATTATGTTGACATTGAGTGTCATGTCAATCATCTGCTCATTTGCATATTTAATGAACTTTTGTAAGTAGTGATATAACTCCGAAATTCCTACATCAAATTTGATGATACCTTCTAAAAACATTTAATCTGATAGACATCTAATTTTACGGATAAGTATTGGGCAGTACCAAGTCAATAAATCGCTCATTTGTATATTTAATTAAGTTTTGTAATTAGTCATATAACTCCTAAATAACTGCGCAAAATTTGGTGAAATCTGCTGGAGATACTGATCCAACATACATATGACGTGTTGAAAAGCATTTAGTAGTGTGAAGTTAATTAAGGGTTCACTTGCATATTTAATAACTTTGTAATTATTGCTATAATTCTAAAATTATGGCACCAAATTTGGTGAAACCTGCTAGAAATAATGATCTTATACATATCTAGTTTTCGCGTGAAGCACTGAGCAGTGTCAATTAAGGGTTATTTAAGGGTTATTTAAGGGTTATTGCTTATTTAATGAATTTGTATTCAGTCATATTACTCCGAAATTACGGCATTAAATTTGATGAAACGTGGTACAGATGTTGATCTGATAAACATCTAATTATCCCAAGAAGCTTCTGGCAGTGTAAAGTTAATAAACAGGTCATTTGCATATTAAGTGAAGTTTTGTAATGGGTGATTTAACTCAGAGAGTACTGTGCGAAAGTTGATGAAACCTGCTACATATAATGATCTGACAGATATCTTATTGTTCTGTGAAGCGTACTACTATGTAATGAACCTGTCGTAAACCACGTGAGCACATTCTGTTTACATCTGGTTTTTTAATGTCAACAACAGTTTCTGCTTCTACTTCTCACAGCTTGTTGAAATACGCAGTATTCAGCTTGTCAACTCAGCCTCCAATGTGTAGGTTGTGTTGTCATTGTTGGTAAGTGAATTCTGGTGCGGACTAGAATTCAAATGTAAATAACGACATGTATTTTACAGTGCATTCTACACATATGGACGTTGTGTTTACATGCCAAATAGTGGGTGTTTCAACATGCTTGGGCGAGGGGTAGAACAAGAACTTGCAATTGGCACACAGAACAAGAATAGTTTTAAAATATTATCAAATGGTAGAGCTACTTGCACTTTAAATATTCTTATACTTTCTTACTCTCTTATTTAGCTGTCGTCGTCAGATCAACTAACGCTTGTCGGGTGGTTAGGAAATTTCTCGAGAATTTGTAGCAGAAGTCTTTCCAAGACATTATTGGTGTGTCCTATATGTTTGGTGTCTGTTGAGTGTGAAAGTCAATCTTGAGTCACAGAAACCATGTGTTTCAGCTTGACCTGGGTTAAAACACCAATGGAACTTCATTGATAATTTCATTGGCGATAAAACATCATGTCTGTTTAAATTTGTACAGAATATACTTTTGAAGAAGAAAATGAACACTTTAGACATGTATTTCTATGGAAATGAAATAATCACAATCATACCAATCCATAATCCAATATCACTAGGTCAAAATTCGTAAATACACAGTCAATTGTTATAAACATAGACACAAAACAGCACAGAACAGACAGTAAAGCACCGGTACACACAACACAGTCAAATTCATGATAGAAAGATATATGGACCTCTGGCAAAAAGACCAAGATATGATGTCAGATGTTTCGAAAATAATGAGCGCATTCTGCCCCACATGGCACCCGCCATACATCAATCTGTAAGTCAAATAGGTAGTGGTCACCAACTAAGGCCCAATGTCACCGATGCCATCAGCGATTATTTGTCGAAGAGAGATATCGTATTTATCTACCAGCTTGTGATACCTGCCAAAAGCGTTTGAGTATAGAGACAAGTCTTTCTCTGGTGTAACCTTGATTTAAAAGTTTGTAAGAGAGATGGCTATGTCTCTCTGCAAAATCACCATATGAACTGCATGCTCTTGCATATCGAATAAGCTGGGAAATGTATACCCCATATGCTGGTGACAGTGGAATATTACCGATAAGATGTGGGAAATTGGTGATACTAAAGTTGAAATCATCATTTCTCTTGCCAAATAGCTAGTAGAAAAGTGACCATTAGAGTCGAATAAAAGAAACATATCCAGATATGAAGCAGAAAAGTTTCATGTAGTTTCTTTAATCTCCAATTCAATTACTCATTGAAATAACATCATCTATGATGGAACATGCAGTAAAAACATCAACGTCCTACGTTGATTCGAAAGTATTCCGAAGACATAACGCCCTCAACGTTTTACCTGTGTAAAAGTCGCGGAATCATTGTAAACAAAATGGAAATCGCAAAAATTATAGCATTATGAAAATCTCACTTTTTGGTTTCAGTCATATCAAACGTACACTCTGTTACGCTACAATAACAAGTAATACAATGGCCTTGCCGCAAGCAAGACTTGTATCATATCGTTCTGACGATATTCATGTTATTTTGAAGCATCCTGCATATTACGATCGGTTTGAGATTTATCGAATGGCACACTGGTAGTGGGGCAGAATCTTACTCTGTTAACAAACTCCTGCATTGGCCTGACGCAAAGTAAGAACTGTGTGGTTCTGACGATGTTCATGTTATTTTAAAGCATCCTGTCTATTACGATCGGTTTGTGATTTATAGAATGGCACATTAGTGGTGGGGCAGAATCTTACCCGACATAATGGAACTGTATCAAGTGCGATGCAGCCTCGCGATTCAAGACCCTGATTATTCATCACTGACATGTGACGACGGAGAATGGCACCCGATACCAAATCCGAAATGTTCAGGTAGGCTTTCACCGCTAGCGATGTCTTTTAATAAAATAAGACTTTCATCGATATTCAACTAAATTGCAGCTTTCCAACTCACAAACGTATTCACCCTGCTAAATCTCGTTGAATTTGACATTTGAGTTGATATCGACATTTCACTTTGTGCCAAAGAAGAAAGCTACGTGATTGCAATTAAACAACAGTAAAGGCCAGACAGAACCTTTGAGTTGGCATAAACTTACATCAGACTCGCTATCAATACGTGTACTTGACTGAAAATATATGTGAGCTGTAGAACTCATTAGGAATACTGTTACTGCAAAAGTCTATCATAAAACTTAACTCAAGATTGGACTTAATAGCATTTGATTACCGTATACAACATTTTTTCCTTCCAAGGATCTTCTGCTTGTCGCGATATCTTTGACATCGGGCCGGTTACAATCTGTGTCAGCGCATCTAGGTACGAATGGCAGGATGCGCAACGTTTCTGCGCAGCATTCGGTGGTTCACTGATCAAGTATGGCAATGAGGGTAAGCATGCAGTTGTCCTGGCAACAGTCACGGCAAGAGATAATCGCTACCCATACTGGATTGGCCTTAGCGACACCAAGGTACGTGTAGTTCAGACCAGTTTTTGGAAAGAGAAAAATTGTATTGGTGATAAACAAATGAACTTGAAGCTCACCAAGCTTTTTCGCAGACGCCACTTTTTCAGAAAATGTCGCAGATCAGGTTAAAAGATTGCTTTAGAATTATAGGGTTATGAAAGCCAATACTGAGATAAACGTAAAATGAATTATCCTAGACAATTATTGTTATCTGCATTTTTTTTAATTTCAAGAATGAGGTCAGTAAAATTTAAATGATTGTAATTCTTTGTGTCAGTAATATCTTTAAGTTTCCATGACAACAGTCATGGAAAATTGAAAATAATGCGATGCCATCTTTCAATATAAAATGAGCAAATTATGTTTTTAAAGACAAGACAATACTGTGATATATTTAAATAATAACATATGAGAGCGAGGGCAATATCACGATTTATTGCCTGCCCAAGGGATGGTGGTCATGATCATAATATTGATGATGCCCGAGCCGTAGCCGATGGATTGACGGAGACAAAAAGGGTTACAAGAAATTGATACCAGGCCATCCAAGAGGCTCAGGCTGCGTTCAGATGACAAAGAGTAGCGGGAAGTTTGAAGTCAGAAAATGCAACGAGAAGAAATACTGTCTGTGTGAAATATAGTGGAAAATATCACCGCGATATGCGCCCCTCACAGGAGATGTATGACTTAGGTTGACATGGGTTATTCCACATGGGATATGAGAGTGTCTATAACAAAGACCTATGATCGACTAATCAATTTTCAATGCGAGCAAAATAATATTCCATAATTCAGATGCTATTAAAGTAATGATGTGGCACAAAACGTATTCATGACTACATCACTGATTATTTGGTGAAAAGCTGTACTTTAATGTCACTCAATATTGCTTGTTCAACTGTGAGACTCTTCTGGGAAAGTAATGTGGTTGCTGCAAAGTCCAGCCACACACGGTTCTTGATACATTAGTCCCGTTAAACACTGTAATTATACACAGTCCCTCCACTCACTGTGCTTGATACACAGTCCCTCCACTCACTGTGCTTGATACACAGTCCCTCCACTCACTGTGCTTGATACACAGTCCCTCCACTCACTGTGCTTGATACACAGTCCCTCCACTCACTGTGCTTGATACACAGTCCCTCCACTCACTGTGCTTGATACACAGTCCCTCCACTCACTGTGCTTGATACACAGTCCCTCCACTCACTGTGCTTGATACACAGTCCCTCCACTCACTGTGCTTGATACACAGTCCCTCCACTCACTGTGCTTGATACACAGTCCCTCCACTCACTGTGCTTGATACACAGTCCCTCCACTCACTGTGCTTGATACACAGTCCCTTCCACTCACTGTGCTTGATACACAGTCCCTCCACTCACTGTGCTTGATCCACAGTCCCTCCACTCACTGTGCTTGATCCACAGTCCCTCCACTCACTGTGCTTGATACACAGTCCCTCCACTCACTGTGCTTGATACACAGTCCCTCCACTCACAGCGCTTGATACAGAGTTAATTCATCATGAAGACGTTTTAATCCATATCAGTTTGAAGATGCGTTTCAAAAGTTCAGGCAAGGTCACCTAAAGAACAACTAGTTATAGCAACTGAGTTTAATTATCCTTTTCAAGCGTCGTATTCACTGTATTATTTCAGTGCGTATGTGTGTTAAGTAATACAGGTGTCAGACCGGTTTAAAAATATTAATTTTCTCTTCGGGTTTCTCAAGTAAGTTACAAGAGCACGCATACACGCATGGACGGATCTCAAAAGCTAACCATGCCTTACTTACATATTGCAATGCGACAAAAAGGTCATAATTACCTTATTCCCTCGGCGAACTTGTAACAACTAACAAGTCACATGAACGAAGAGGATCGAATATGATACCACGACGCCATACACGTGACCCTTAAAATGTATATGATTATATTTTCCAATAGGTTGCTCAACTTTACAAGGTGATAGTTCTCTTTTTTCATTAAAGGTATACTGTCACCTGTTCCAATTTTGCCACAGTTACCATGGAAAGGGAAAATCTAACCAATCACAGATTTTAAGCGGGTGGCCGCTTTTTAAAAACAGCGCCCTCACATGGGCATTTTGAATACCAAGGAACGCCCCTTTGACCATATATGGGCATATTTAGATTACAGGTGACTGTATACCTTTAAAGACATTTGTGTCATTGCACAAGTGAAGGTCGTAAACAAACTCATTGTGAATTCTTGATCACGTGATCCTTAGTCTAGACACACGTACGGAACAGGTAAAATAAATGACTGTCGACATACACAAGCTATCCGAATATTATGAAGTGTTTGTTGAAAAAAAAAATTTCATCTTTCTCCTTACCGCAACTGATAGGTTGGTCGTTCAAATAGATAAAGCAATTTTTTCAAGAATTATTAAAAACATACTCGTAAATGTCTTCTCAGGGAGCACTTATAACCGCTGAATCCTTATCATTAGCTGATGTGAAGAATATGGTTAAAACACAGGTAGCACGTAGTTGGCGAACAAATGCATAAAATACACATAAAGCACTCCATCCAATTCGATTAAATTTATGCTAGTGCAATAAGAATAGGAAATACCATGAATTGAAGTGGATTCATTTACAATAGAACCTACATTTTTGGTCTGAAGCTCGAGTTTTGAAAGACGATCACGATTCTTCACGCGGTTGAAAAAAAAATTCAAAATATATGACCATAAACATGTTAATGTCATGTAAAAGTGCGATTCTCATGAAATTATTTTTGAGTGTCCTCTACAACAGTAAATGTAATGTATACCTTATTCATAGCATATGAGAAAGCCGCCACATTTTTATTCTTATTTAAATTAGAAAACACACACCTTTAATAAACGAATGATTTATATTCATAAAGTGTTGTTTACTTTTTTACATATGAAAAAAAGTTTAAAGTTTACTAATTTGCATGGGAACAAACAGGCCATTGTGGGTTATACGGGATAAATGCACGGTAAGAAAAAATGGTCATGTGGCCAAGAATGGTATGAATAAAATATTAGATCATGCAAACGGTGGAACAGCGTCGACAATGAGCACAAAACAGTTAATTTAGTCAATGCTAAGGAAATGCCAGGTCTATTTAATCTAAAAGAGAAAGGGAAATTAAATCGATTCAATTTGTTACATTGTTATGTCTGGAGCGAAGGGATAATATGAGGTTATTAAGAAAATACCGCAAAGGATGCACGAGGACATTGGCGCAGCGTATCGTCCGACGCTAAGCGGATTACGATGCGCGGTGCCAATGTCCGAGTGCATCCTTTGCGGTATTTTCGTAATAACCTTATTATTATACATCTTACATTCCTGACTGGGGCGTCAAATTGTCAGAATAGTGACGACCGTTTTCGTGCAATGTCAACAATTTTTCTTCCGATTTTATCGCGCCAGTGTGGAACGCTATCTCGTACGTGCTTCTGCAAGTTCTGGATAGTGTGTGTGCACTACACACGTACGTACAGAGCGCCGCGCGAGACATGTTCTGGCACTCGTCCAATGAGTCCCTAGAAACCGTTCAACAGTGGACGCGAAGATACAGCCGCAGGGGATAGGGCGCCAGGAAACCGTACGTGTTACGGAACGGGCGTTCCGTATTGCTTTTTAGCGAACGCAAAATTCTATTGTTCTCGAAGGTAGATGTATAATATAGCTGTTATTCTTAATGATATTTTGATATTGTCTCAGTTTTTGTTTCAGGAAAGAGGTACATTTCATTTCTCCCCTCCGGTTTTAGGAGTTGAAGGAAAGAGTATATTTTTTCAGAATGAACATGAAGGGAAAGTCAAGGAATATGTAGCAGACGGAAATTTAATAGTTAATTCACAAAGATGTTATGGAGATACTATTGACAGATTTAGGTCGGCCATCATACTGGTTTCAGGATACGCTTAGTAAGGATATTTGAATTTGACAAAACTAAGAAAATTCTTTGTTTTGCGTTCACTCAAACTTTCACAAGATAAAGTTAAATTCACAAACACCTCTGGAGGGGGCGGGAGATTTCGGGTGGGGGGCTTGAAAAAATTTACAACATGCCAGGTGGGGGTCTGAAAAAATATGACATTACGGGGGCTTGAAAATTTATTGAATATCACATTCCTTTTCAAATGCCTTCTGGCATTTTCATTTCCTGCAATGTCCATTTTCGACTCGCCCTTCGGGCGTAAGTTTTAGGGTATATTTAACAGTTTATTGATGGTCCAGCAGCAACCTTGAGGCGAATGGTTTCAGGTTGTCATGATTTCTACTTACCCAACCCCTCTGTTGTGCAAAAGCCCTCTATAGTGACTAGATGTTTCAACTATAGTGACTAGATGTTTCAACTTAAACTTTCAATTACAATTTTGGAGATATTTTATGAAATCAGGTAAGTGATTAAGAAACACAAAGAAATTAACACGGTTACATTTTGCCTTTATTTACAGTTTTCTCTTACAACATACACATTCCTCTAACGAAGTGCCTCTAGAGGGCACCATTATTATGACAGCAAAAAACTATTCATGGAAAAAGTCCTGAAGACGGGATATCTCTAAGAAACAGAACGAAAATCATTTAATATTTTTGTCTGAGATACTTATACGTCATCAGGGGTCAGGGATCATGCGTCAGCAAAAGAGCTTGAAAAGTACGCAATTTGAGGAGTACACTTAATTGCAAATGACTGTAAATGAATCGGTGATTCCCCAAGGACGTAACACAATATACAGATCAAATTGAAGTGTTAATTATATTTACCCATTTGTTTGAAAAGGGCCTACAATTTAATCTGCAATGAGAATTTACTAATTGAATTGGCGGAGTTCAAGCGTGTTAATAACAGATGAGGAATACTTTTAACGTCGTTTGGAAATCTTAAACCTAACGTTGCACATTGATTAAACCATAGCAGGTACGCTGTAGCAAATAGTATGCATATTTGCTTGGCGAAGATGTTGCTCCACCAAAAGTGTAAGAATAAATTGAGTGTCTATGTATATCGCCTACGCTTACCATAATTGATCATTAATAATGTTATTCAACTAATGCATTTTATTTCTTTTCATTTCTGGGTTGTTGTAGACAAACCTGAAAGGGATCAAATCTACAGCACAGGTTGTTCAAGTAACCATTAATTTTGCAAAGCCAAAATATTGAATTAAAATGAAAAATAATAAAAATAAAATGATTTTGATTAACTTAGGTTACATCCTTGACGATGAAAATGTCAATATTCTTTCTGTTTGTGTTCAGCAACCTCAAAGACGTTGATATAGTAACGAAGCGAAAATGTAATATTTACAGAAATGTCCTCGATGGTTTCAAAAATTTACGCAAATATAGGTAAGTGCTTTTCGGTCTGCGAGTTTTGCATGATTCATGAAATTTAATCATTAATTATTAAACTGAGTATTGGGTAACGCGACTGTTCCTCAGTGATCTTTTGCTCACCTGAAGAAAGTAGGTCACACCAAGTGTATGGTAGAAATTAGAATGTACCCCGGGAACAGATATTCGGACTCCCGAATTTATAGCATTAGGGGATGACTGCATTAACTTGCATGGTACCTGAAACCCGAGTCCTCGCCTGATAGACTCGGGTGACAAACAGAAGACTTTTAATCCCTCAAGGTGTGAATGTTTCATTGTTATGTTTATCTAATCCAGCTGGTGCCATTGTAGTGCCATTGTAGGAAAGGCAGGTCTGTGAAATAGATCCTCATAGGGAAGTAGGGTATTCCTAAGGAGTCTACCCGTAATGAAACACTTTTCTGTTCTGTTCTGGTCTGGTCTTGAGGGATTCATTTAACACAATTGGAACTAATTTGGGATAATTGGATGGTGAAGTAATGTCGATTTAATCTACAAACGTAATTTTATCTGCTTTTCTTTTTATATTAAACTCTTGTTTTTGTGAGTGATTTGCAATATTGCAACATTCAGCTATATGGCACCTAACACGTTTGAGAAATTTGAAAAATATGAAAATCCAATTATCCCAAATCAGTTCCAATCATGTTTATTGAAGCTGTTTGAATAAGGAAAATTTTTACCATCTTCGTATCGAGAAAATCGAATTTTTTTCCCGTAGAGATAAGACATAAATTAGCGCCATTCGATAATTTGGAATTTCAAATACCGATAAATGTGGCACCACAATTTGCACGATGACCCCTGATTTTAATTTTTGGACTGGTAAGAGTATGGTTGAAAGTTTCCTAATGGAAAGTTTCAGAAATAGTTAAGAAGTCTCATAGTTCAAAGGCGCGTACTATCTTAGTACTTGTCAGGGTGGCTTTAATGATATTCAGCATACCTACCTCTAAGATTTGTGACAAGTACCTCAGCCTAGCACCTGCCAATTGTTCTCCAGATATGACCTTAAGGTAGTACGCACCTCGAAAGTGAAAGACTTTAACTTTCGCTCTAACTTCCTCAATGAATCTTTCAATCATTCTCTTTCAAAATCAAGAATAAAAATAGGGGGTCACCGTGCAAATTTTGGTACTAGAGATACAAATTGCCCAAGATTTACCGATATTAGAAATTCAAAATGGCCGCCATCCCTGTGTTAACTCTATGGAGAAAAATAAAAATTTTCGAATTTCGAGAAACTAAGCCAGTAGAAAGTTTTCTTACACCAAGAGCTTTAAAATGAACCCCAACATGTGGTATATCAGAAGAGAATTGTAAAAGTTTGAGAGTCCGAATGTCTGTCCTCGAGGTGCGTTCTACCACAGTCCCTCTATCGTGGATAGAGGGACTGTGGTTCTCCAGATATGACCTTAAGGCAACAAATACTATGGTTATTTGGTTTGCTTGTTCAACACGACTCGTTAGTGAGCAGGTGGCAAGTGTAGTTGATGATTGATGGTTGCAACTTCAGCTGTTTGTGAAGTTGATTGGTTTTTTAAATGAACCGCCGGTCAGTTGCTGGGGAGACTGAACGGAAATGCTACCGGCTAGAAGCTCTTTTCCGGAATAAAAAGACACGATCTCTTCGACAGTGCCAGCACGCCAAACTTATCACGTGATGGCCATACAAACAAACCCATGTGTACAAGCGCGTGTGGGTTTGTTTGTAACGTGGTCCATTCAAATTCCAGGTTTAACCTGTTCATCCGAGCATTTTTGGTGTGTTTGTTTGGTCGTTATTTGTTTGTCGCTTAGTTTCCTAATTAGCAGCAAACTAAAACAAAATAAGCCGGTTGGACAGTCCCCTGAGTCAGTCAGCATAGCAGTCGGTAGGTAAGGCCAAGAAAAATAAAAAAATTGTTTCGCAACCTAGACATATTGTAAAAATGATGCGGTGACGGGGGGGGGGTTCTTCTCATTTTTTTTTATTCTTCAACCTACAATAACATGAACACGACAGGCGCAAAAAACATGAAGCAGTGTTGCTTTAGTATTTTTGTACAGCAACAGTTCTGTGGTTTGACTTTTAGTTCGGCAATGCAGTTTTGACAGCTTATATGTAATATAACAGTGACATATGTTTGTGTACAGTTCTGAATGGAATGTTAGTGTCAGTTATTTTGTTTACAGTTCTGTTTTATACAGCACTGTGATGCACTATCGTCGCGTATTTTTGCGGGATTTTTAAATTTTATTTTCTCATGAGCAGAAAAAAGGTTGATGCGGCGGGTCTGAATTGACGCGCGAGAGGATGAAAACAAATATTCTTATTTTTTTGGCCTAAGTCAGTCGTAGTGAGTTTGGACAAATTGTTCGGTAGGAAGATTAACATTTGGTTAGTTTGCACATTGTCTGGTCACTAGCGCAACATGCAGTGACTCATGCTCAGTAGTCTTCATACTGTAGCTGATTCACTTCAAGCCTGACGCGGAAGGTGTCGATGAAACATCACAAACATACTCCACTTAATTACAATATTGATTAACAATTTCCAAGAAGATTTGCTCCAGCGGACACTCCTCATTCTGCTATGAAACCCAGACATGACGTTGCGGTTTGTGTATGTGTGTCTGTGTGTGTGTGTTTTCTGCAGTGCTACCAATTTCACTCCCATGTTATTGTGATTAACGTGGCAAACGTTAAGATAATTATCAGCGCAGTGGCATGATAGCCAACTCAAAACCTCCTATGCAGATTGCTCATCACTGAGCAGATACTCTCCAGGTTTCTGTACAGCAGCCTCATATAACTCGGTGGATGTTATGTAATGAACTACTTAAGGTAGAATGCGCCTCGGGGACAGATATTCGGACTCTCAAACTTTTACAATTCTTTTCTGATCTACCACTTGTGGGGGCTCATTTGAAAGCTCTTGGTGTAAGAAAACTTTCTGTCGTCATAGTGTTTTGAAAGTCGAAATTTTTTTGTTTCCTATACAGTAAACACAGGGGTAGAGCCATTTTGAATTTCAAATATCGTTAAATGTTGCTTTGTTTCTCTACTGCCAACTTCTGTATGACGGTGACCCCTGATCTCTATTGTTGATTAGACGAGAGAATGGTTTAAAGTGTCATTGAGGAAAGTTGTGCGAAATTTTAAGTTTTTCACCTTCAAGACTCGCACTTCCTTCAAATACAACGTTCTCTTGTGTACTTGTTCCCTTTACCACGGATAGCATCAACGACAAGAGCTGTTTCTCTTTTACAGTGTCCAAAAGATCTCGACGAATATTTTCCACGCTCTAAAATTCGCCATGAATATAAATGTTTAACTTGTGCGAGAGTGTGAACAACATGATAAAAACGAAGCAATTCACACAGAGCACATCCATTCAAACGCAGAAAACAGCCCCAAAAAAGGAATTGTATGAAAAATGAATTCTAATCAAGACTGAAATAACATCGGTTTGACACGATAACGTTATACACTATAAATAGGAGGCTTTGAAAGGCTTTGTCCGGGTATTTTAAAAATATCTTAGGAACAGAGCAAGTCACGAAGCTGTATTATGTTTATTAGCTGGAAAACTACATCAAAAGCTACAGCTGAGTGATTTCAATTTTGATTCCGTAATTTCGAGATGTTCCCAACGGCACTTTCTTGACAATTGAATGAGGATAGAAGAACTCGTCTATTGGCTTACAGAATTACCAAAGTAGGTTGTATCGATCACGTGTTCAAAATTCTAATTTTTTTCAAAGCCGATAGGAATTTGCTAAAAGTAGTTTTTGCATATTGACTAGCCGTTTATAGCTGTATGATTTCCTCTTATTAGCACAAAGTTCACAACACAACAATACTGTACTGAAGCAGGATTGACGGGTTAATACAACATCCCGTGTCAGTCCAACTCGCAAGACATCCCCGCGACATCTCCATGTCAACCGGTGTTGTTTTGGTTCATGAATATTCATTTATGATTGAAGCAATCTGGCTGAGCATCTAATTATGTCATCATTTGTTCTGCTCGGATACACCGAGTACGTATAATAACGTCATTAGCGGATGCCGGAGTTGGAATAGATCGGCGTGTTTTAACATTGTTTCTATGTGGAAATTACGGACATGGCGGAGACGACGTTGTTTGCTGTGATGATTTTGCTTTCACTGGCAAGGTTAGGAGGGTCTGTTCAAAGCAGCCCTCACCCCCCTGACCAATTTGTATTGGAAGGCGAACCAGAAAATAACTCCTCAAGATTCAATTTTTCCGTGCAACCACAAATTTTACAGGAGGGAATCCCTATCCAACACCACTGGTTCCCGTGTCCGAATCCAAAGTTGCATCACGAAATCCACTACGTTTTTCTCTGCGCAGACACGTGTCTCCAACGTGGAAAAACATGTACATCGTTCAATTATCATATGTACTTACGAGAATGTGAGATCTGTCCGTCCATGGCTTCAGACGAGGACGCGGCGTTGGAATACCGACCTGGATGGGAGTATGCAAGGAAAGAGCAATATGAATTGATAAAAGTAAGTATCTAATATTTAATCTCGAAAGAAAATTAAATATTCCTTTTTTACTGTATTGTTTATTGTATTGTCTTCTTTTCTTTCGTTTCGTTTTGTTCTGTTCAGATTCTGAACAGATAGATAAGGTTGTCATTTTTTGTCTGTCGCCCAAACACAGTTTTCCCGAAAAGCAACAACTAATGTTAGAATAGCTGCATCTATACGCTTCGCTTCTAACGAAGGTCGTCTCATTTTGTCCGTTTTGCCCCTCCGAGTCTCCTTTCACGAGATTGCATCGACTTCTGCAACACATGGCCTCGTTTTAATATGGTAACCATGTTACGATTAGGACATCTATATTTTTAAAAACTGTGCTTTTATTGTAGATTAGCAAGCTTTCCTTTAGAGTTTGTAGGCGAAACCAGATTGTTCATTTTGTCGAATTCGTTTAGTTTGTTCCCCTCCGGGCAAGAATTTTAATGTTTCCCACTTTTTTGAAAAGCATTGGTTGCAATATTCCGGGTTTCAACTCAAGATTTTGTAGAAAACACGATTGGAACTAATTTGGGATAATTGGATGGTGAAGTAATGTCGATTTAATCTACAAATGTTATCTCATCTGCTTTCCTTTTTATATTACACACTTGTTTTTAAGAGTAATTTGCGATATTGCAACATTCAGCTATATGGCACCTAACACTTTTGAGAAATTTGCAAAATATAAAATCCATTTATCCCAAATTAGTTCCAATCGTGTTAGAATGTAACAACAAAGAGACACGCCTAACATTGTCATCACGAGGGAATAATTTAGACACCGGGCGATAAATTCTTTGGTTTGTTTGAAAATGTTTTGCCAGTAGTAGTATAAATACGACGAAAAGAGTGCGGAAACTTAGATCTGTTTTCAACAGGGGACGGTGTTTTACTCATGTGAGTAACCTACATTGTGAGTTAGAGTGGAATGTGTCTAGGGGACAGATATTCAGACCCCTATATTTTACTATTCTTTTCTGGTATACCACTTGTGGGGGCTTGTTTTTAAGCTCTTTGTTCAAACAACAATTTCTACAGTCTTAGTTTTTCGATAATCGAAAATTTTATTTTTACATAGAGTTTGAATTTGGAATTTTAAATATCGGTAAATCTTGGATAATTTTTTCTGCATCACCAAAATTTGCATGGTGACCCCCCGATTTTTTATTCTTGATTTTTTAAAGAGAATGGCTGAAAGATTCCTCAAAGAAAAATTGAGTAAAAGTTTGAATCTTTCGTTTTCGAGGCACATACGACTTTAAACATCTGAACACATGAATAAACTCTAATGTGTTACTCTTTGAAAACATGTTTGCATAAGGTGGTTAATCCATGGTAAACATCCGTAGAAGCACGTGCACGATCAGTGTTGTTGGCTTACACTAGCTCCTATTGCAGCAAAATTACCGACAAAGGTAACGAAGGAGAGATTCATTCTCAAATTGCTAGCTTCGTCCTGTAACCATAATATGTATCTCTGTGAACCACAGGCCCCCCTGGGAGGATGTGCCAGTAACCCGTGTTTGAATGTGGACACTGCTACAACCTTGGTTATATGTCCTTGGACTTTGTCTGTGTTTGCAAAGTTGGTAACAGATTTATTGGGCAGAGATGTGACATTCCAGGTTTGTGGGTGAAATTTCTTAACTTACTTGCTCGGTTATTTATTTGTTTATTTACTTTCTCCCTCACACGACTACTTAAGGTAGTAAGCTCCTCGAAAAGAAACGACTAAAACTTTTGCTCAAACGTTCTTAAATTAAAATTTCAACAATTTTCCTACCTAATGAAGAACACAAATCAGGGGTTATCGTGCAAATTTCGGTACAAGGAAACAAATTATCTGACATTTACCGGAATCTGAAATTGAAAATGACCGCTGTCCCTGTGCTAACTCTATGAGAAAAAGATAAATTCTCGATTTTATAAAAAACTAAGACTATGAAAACTTTTCTTACTCCCTAACTTTAAACTGAGCCCCACAAGAATTGTAAAAGTTTGAGAGTCCGAATATCTGTTCATGAGGCGCATTGTACCTACTTACTTACTTACTTACTTACTTACTTACTTACTTACTTACTTACTTACTTACTTACTTACTTACTTACTTACTTACTTACTTACTTACTTACTTACTTACTTACTTACTTACTTACTTACTTACTTACTTACTTACTTACTTACTTACTTACTTACTTACTTACCTACCTACCTACCTACCTACCTACCTACTTACCTACTTACCTACCTACCTACCTACCTACCTACCAACCAACCAACCTACCTACCTACCTACCTACCTACCTACCTACCTACCTACCTACCTACCTACCTACCTACCTACCTACCTACCTACCTACCTACCTACCTACCTACCTACCTACCTACCTACTTACCTACCTACCTACTTACTTACTTACTTACTTACTTACTTACTTACTTACTTACTTACTTACTTACTTACTTACTTACTTACTTACTTACTTACTTACTTACTTACTTACTTACTTACTTACTTACTTACTTACTTACTTACTTACTTACTTACCTACCTACCTACCTACCTACCTACCTACCTACCTACCTACCTACCTACCTACCTACCTACCTACTTACCTACCTACTTACTTACTTACTTACTTACTTACTTACTTACTTACTTACTTACTTACTTACTTACTTACTTACTTACTTTCTTACTTACTTACCAGCCCTGATGATGGAAATTACTGTTTGACGTTCAGTATTTCGGCATGTACAGAGATAATGGACAATTAAACAGACGACATTAACATTGAAAAAAATAATAGGCAGCGTTTTATTAATTTTGAAATATCGCAAAGAATAGCCATTCCTCGGTTAAGAATTTCTTGAACAAGGAGTGGTTCAACTTTATTGTACATACATCTACGTGTATTACTTTCAGACTCAAAAAACTGTTGATAACCTATTTAACATGTTTAAAACGTCTTTTGATTCCATGATTTTGCAATGAACAGGTTGTCTTGCGCAGTGTATTTTTTGTCCCTAAATTTTCATCAGCTTCATGCAGTAACTTTTAAGGATATCGAACTGCAATTTACGCATTCTCTGGTCGGAAAGTCAATGACCCGCTTGAGATGTGGATCAATAAGCAAAAATATACAGAAAGACTGCAATTTCCTTAACAATTATATACGTTGTAGTCAGAAGTGAGTACACAAGAAATATGGCAAGAAAATCATTATCCCCGTCTGACATTTTTGAGATGCATCGTATCCATTTACGCCATACTACGGAAGCTTATTAGGGCCAGTTTATTTTCTTTGAACTTGGTTTTCGCGCGTTTTTTTTTCAATTGTACTTCTTTAGTTACGTTGGTTTTCGTACTCGTTCATTAACTTTTACTGGGTTTTAAGAAATCATCTATTTGTACTTTTTATTTTATTCCACCACTGTGCATATTCTTTTATTATGTAAATATCTTTCGTCAAATTTTAATTCGTGTTTGTGCCGTTTCTTATTAATACTTTAGTAATCTCTTGGTAACTTTTGTTTTCGTGAGTAATTGTTTTGTTTGTTTGTTTCTTTTTATCATGGGTCTAATAAGCTTCAAAATTCGTACCACGTCCTTTGAGTATTAACATTATCCAATAATGAGATTATGAACGTTAAAATGTAGAGTTTGTAATTTAAATATTCTTTTGTAAATGACTTTCAGAACACATGAAGAAAGTTTTGTGTTGTTCATAAGGCAATGCATCCACACAATAATATATTTGTCGAAAAAACAAAGAACAAATACCGAGTGGGAGTGTTTCATGTGTTCATTTGCAAGGAAAGGATTTATCTTGCCATTTTATCTTGAAAACTCGCGCAGTGACACCCGCTTTTCTAGATACATTTTACAAATGACTTCTTATTCAAAGTCTTTTGTGAGGGTTTCAAGAAGATGAATATATATAAGGATTTTTTGCATTTCTCCGCCAGAAGCAACGGCATTGCAACCAATTCGTAGTTGCTACAGTAATATTTCTTTATAATTTAGGAGGTATCGTATCGTTTTCTCATTAACGTAATTACATTACTTTTGTCAATAAAAAGATACATGACTATATATTGTATTTTTGACGTCCTAGTAAGTGGCACATTCAGACTCATTGGCGTTCATTGTTCGAATGTCAATACGTTAATGGATGAATACGCATTTTCCTATTATTCTTCTGTCCCTATGAAATTTGAATACATTATCGCTCGATCATACAAAGACGAAACATCATTAAAACTGCAATAGCAAGATCCGGTATCATTATGTGGAATATTAAACTGTTGAAATATTAACAACTTGCATTGGCAATGTTTAAAGGGTCCTGTATGACCGAGGAACATTTTGAACAAAAACGCAACCATGTTTATTTTAACGGTTCCAGTAATCAGCTCGCGCTTTTCGTCTTGCTGTCGGCGGATGTTGATCTTTCCGTGACATCTTCACCGGTCACGCTACACAGAACTGTCACCTTCACCGGATACATCTTCATTCTCAAAACGCATCTATCATAACAACAATATCCGATTTCCAGGAATTCTATTCGGTTATAAAATCATGCCATTTCCTGTTTTTATTATTTCAAACAACAAAACAAGGACACACATCCAATAAACATTCATCTTAAAGTCCGATGGCCGACTGTGCAATTGTACACGCCGCCTACAGACTTTCCTAGTATAATAATCTATCACACACACACACACACACACACACACACACACACACACACACACACACACACACACACACACACACACACACACACATATATATATATATATATATATATATATATATATATATATATATATATATATATATATACATACATACATACATACATAGGTAGGTAGGTAGTAGGCCAATCTATATTTGGGCCAGTTTTGTCTGACGATTGTGGAGTTAGCGGTCACTTTATGGGTACTAGAGAAACAAATTACCCAACATCTACCAATATTTGGAATTCACAATGGCCAACATCTCTATATCAACTGTGGGGGATACAAATCAATTTTCGAAAATCTAAGACCGTAAACAGTTTTCTTACTCCATGAGCCTCAAACTGAGCCTACAAAAGCGATAAACTAGACTTGTTCCAGGTCGATGGGCATATTAAATATCGAGACAGAATAAATTGAAGAATTTAACTCTAGCAGACTGTCGTGCTACATGTATAAGTGGTTGGCCGTTGCGTAGATCGTGGTGTGAACGCCTTGACCGGCCAAGCTAGCCAGTAACTGCTGTCGAGAAACGCCAGGCGACTGGGGCCAGTCTAGCGATAGACCAGAAAAACTATTTGAGAGTATGAATATTTGTCCCCAAGCACGTTCTTTCTTTAAGAGAGGGCGACTTATTATAGTCTCTTGAAATAAGTAGAACAGAATAGATCAAAACGTACGTTATATAGAAAAAAAAGTTACATGAATTGGCATATGACTTATTTTGTTGCATTGCAGTAACGGACGGTGGCTGGGGAGAGTGGGCTGCCTGGTCGGAGTGTACGGCGTCCTGTAACGCTGGATACAGAACGCGAACACGGCGATGTGACAATCCAGCCCCGGGGGACGGAGGAGAGACGTGCCCAGGGAGTTCCATTGATTATGACAAATGCCACATGCATATTTGTCCAGGTATAATATTAATCATATTTATACGTCTTTTTAACTTTACAGTGCAAGCTGGCGCCTGTTACAGCGGCCATTTCAACATATCTTCAGTCAACATGACTGATTAGATTTTTTCATCCATTTAAATTTTTCATATTAGTGATCTCAGTGCCTATTAGGATCGTAAATTGATAGGTTTCTTTTCATCAACGGACCTTGCAACACCTGTATTCGCACAAAGGTCGAAAGAAGCCGCCTTTTATATATCTTGGCAGACTTTTTGAAAATTAAGGGCATGACAAGGACAAAATTATTGTTTTATCAGAAAACACTCCAGCTTTGTTTGAAAACGAGGGAAGTAGAAAGAGCTCTATGCAAAATTAACGACTACAATCATGAAATTATTGCCCCCGCGCGTCCTACAAATATAGGTTCATTTCACAGCCGGTGAAAGTTATATATCATAAGTGATTATTTAACAGGAAAGGTACTGTATAAATCAGTGGACAGTGTCGTAAAACTCAAGGTTAAATTCGTCTTGGGGACAAAAAAATTGACTCTCAAATTACTACAATATTTTGGTCAACCACTTGTTAGGGTTCAATTTGAAGATTGTTGAGTTAATAAAATTCTAAAAGGCGCCCTTTTGTGAAAGTCGAAAACCTAACTTTTCCTCAAAAAGCACACAAGGATAGCGGTTATTTGAATTTCATATGACGGCAAATCCAGTGTTATTTGATAATGTTTTATAATAGATTTTGCACGCTTATCTATGATTTGTATTCTTAATTTCGATAATGAACGGATTAAAATTCTTTACGAAAAGTTTAAATCTTTCAATTTCGAGGCATTAAGTACTTAAAGTTTACAACTAAATTTCCATAAACATTTTGCGAAGCTTTCATTGGCTGTTTCATGTCACCTCCGGTTAGCACAAGCTATAGTTGAAAGGCTTCAGTGCGAGTTGTGACACATCACATTTTCAATCGTCCTTATTCTTTTGTCCCCTTTAAAAATTAATGTATTTTTACGTTTGGTGGTTTTGAACATGATTGTCTAATGAATATTTAACCTCGGCAAAATGCTTTCTTTTCAGTTTACTGTTTCTTAATACAATCAAAAGAAAAGTTTGATCAAATTTCCCTACAAGTAGGGTCAATGGAACTACGCACATTGTCAATTTCATTTGACGGCTGGCTGCATTTTGTGATCTCATTAGAAATCGATGATTTAATTTTGTCATTGACGTTGGCGCCTAACTTTACAACTAGGATTATAGTAATATTCGAATAAACCTTAAAGTTGGAAGTTTTCCAGTTTTCTTGAGGGCAGGTACTGTATTTTAACATGTTAGCATTTGCCACCTGCAGAAGAAGCGACGGCCAATTTCGACAAACATTATTACGTCATTGAAATAATGAGTGTCCTTGAGCGATGTGCCGCATGCAATCTCGCGAGACGTGTTGAAAAACAAGAATACGAATGAGATCGGTATGATTAGTTGCCGCGGTTAATAATTGATCACGTGTAGGGATGGGGCCGTTGGTAGGGCACTGGTATCGCCTAGGACAGGCATACATACATCTCGCACAATCATAAGAACACATATGTTTAGCGGGTGTGTCACTCCTCGCTTTTTCCGCGTCATGTACACTTTTGGTCGAGAAAGTTCGATAAAGGGTAGTTATTTTACCCAAGTATTTTACTCTGGCTCGACTTTAGGTCCCAAGATATCTTTATCCATCATAAATTTAGAAAATGATTAGTTTTCGCCTTTGTGTTTAGCCAAAATGAAAACTTTTGACCCCTCTGAAAGTTAAGAGGAAATAGTACAGTTTGTGCCCGTCGTTTGAACTGTCCAGTGCAAGCCTGTACCAATTTTTTCGATGAGTGACCCCGAGGGTGTTAGGCTACGTATCAATGTCAAATTCGTAATCATCGACGTCTGTGAAACTTTTAATTTGTTATTTGCGGTGTATCGTCACTACTGATAAATTAAACCCTTTTTCTTCAGTTTGGTCAGAGTGGAGTTGGGTTGCCCTGTACACCCGTAGCTGGATCACGACTGCACGGCCGACGAACGAGAACACGAGTGTGTCTCTTCGGCGGGACGCCCAACGTCGATGTGGGTTGCCTTGGGAACGAGACCGACATACAGGAATGTCGCATCCGTGGAGTCAGTAAGTCATGTTTTGTTGTCGTCTGAACATTTCCTCAGGTATTTGTCCTCATTGATATGTCACAAAATATCGGTATCTATAATTACTCTCATCCTTTACAATACTTATACCTCATTTCATCATTTTTGTTTCAATGGGCGAATGTAATTTTCTAGGAACTTGGAGAAGGAATCATTTATAAATTTGAGAGAAATTACTAAAACATACTTCCTTAGTCTAAAAGGGTAATCATTAAATCAAAAGGTACCGTCTCTAGATCTCGTCACATGTTGGCGCACTGTCAACTGTTGAACCCTCAAAGCGGGTATAGGCTTTTGTAAAAAAAAGTCTGGAAACTCTTCACCACAAAAAATTGTAAAAAGATTGCAGCTATACTGGTCTGACTTTGGAAACATTTCACATGACTGTCGGCCGAAAACGAGTGAAAACTATTCTATGGAAAATCGAGAGAAAACACTTCCAATTTTTTGTGCGGAGAAAAATATTTTTACCTTCTGACCACTACCACGAGAAATCTAACGTGAAAAGCAACGTGTCTGACAAAACGGTATATGCATACACGGGTATGGTGGCCTGGAGTTGTCACCAATAAAAATACGTCTAAATTATTAGTGTATTTTGTTTTTATGTCAAATATTATTTTAAAAGCGATTTTTAACAAACGAATTCGTGCTTAATAAGTAATATCGAAACAAAAACGAAAAACTATTGCAAATAAGACAAAATAAATTTGAAAAAATAATTTTTTTTGTTTCTTGAAAAGGAAAAAATCAAACATTAGACATTGGAAACAAAAATTGTTTGTTTTATGATTTTATCTTGATTTAAAAAGCAGGAACATTTCATTTGAAACATTTTTTAAGAAAAATAATAAATTCACAGTTAAAATGAAAATATAATAAGGTGAAATTAAAATGAAAACATTTCATGTGAAATAAAGAAATTAAAAGTTAAATGAAAAAAATTAAAGTTGAAAATAAAAATTCAAAGTAAAATG
Source organism: Ptychodera flava (assembly GCF_041260155.1). Classification (NCBI taxonomy): domain Eukaryota; kingdom Metazoa; phylum Hemichordata; class Enteropneusta; family Ptychoderidae; genus Ptychodera; species Ptychodera flava. Next base: position 37,539,756 of record NC_091929.1, on the reverse strand, counting down.
AAAATAAAAGTAAATTCAAAGTAAAATGAAAACGAAATGAAATGTATTTCAACTATGGCCGACAGTTGTCATAGTAGACCAGCATCCTTTTCGGTTCCCATAGAGTTACATGCAGTCTAATGACAATCCTCGGCCGTCCTGTCACAAGCAAAAATTTTCAAAGAGAAAAAAATCAGAATGCGTTTTCGAGCACACTGACCTCATCTAGGTACATGATATGCTAAGCTGCGCTTGTAAACTTACGCAAAGCCCACTTTTCTCCCTATATGCGAGGGAAGCATTCGTATCTGCCGCCATTGTGGATCTCCTTCCCGAAAAGCATGCTGGTATACTATGACAATCGTCGGCCATCACCAAATTCTGATTTTTTTCTCTTTGAAAATTTTTAAAAAAATTTTAAAAAATGTTTCAAATGAAATGTTCCTGCCTGTTTTAATCAAAATAAAATCATAAAACAAACAATTTTTGTTTCCAATGTCTAATGTTTGATTTTTTCCTTTTCAAGAAACAAAAAAATTATTTTTTTCAAATTTATTTTGTCTTATTTGCAATAGTTTTTCGTTTTGTTTCGATATTATTTATTAAGCACGAATTTGTGTTAAAAAATTGCTTTTAAAATAATATTTGACATAAAAACAAAATACACTAATAATTTAGACGTATTTTTATTAATGACAACTCCAGGCCACCATACAGATGTGAAAGCTTTAAAAATTTACATTCAAAATTTGTTTGGCATTGATGTCTTTGTTGCCTGTCGCCATATCAGTTGATATGCAAATTTTAAAGTGTTACGTATTTTCGCTGTTTCTTTTTTTATCGGAAGGTCCGGTTCGCCTGTCGGGATCGTCGGAATTCGGCCGAGGTCGGGTCGAAGTATTCCGAGAAGAAAGGGTACAGTGGGGGATAATATGTGATGATGAATGGAAAATGACCGATGCAAATGTCGTCTGCAGGGATTTAGGATTTCGCGCTGCTGCACAAGGTTGTATACATAGATTTTAATTTTTCTCTTTGTCCGTAGGTTGTAATATCGTTATTTCTAGTTGAAAAGCCGGTGTTTTTAATATTGGTGTTTCGGTGATAGGGCTAGTGACGTCACATCGCCATCATTAATATGCTAAACTATTTGTCTGACATGTTTGATGACAATCTTCAAAACTACTCTCACACAAATGGCAAACATGACAGTTTTTTACCAATGATTTTCTGATTGAAATTTTGAAAATTCAAACGAACTGGCAACAAATTGGTATACATGGGCACACAAGAAATTTGTCCTTTTTTCTGTCGGCAGCTGCCGATGTTGCTCACATATATTTATCATTACATCATAAGAGTATTTATCACATGCCTCGTATATCGAACGTCGCGCGCTCCACAGGATTCAATGCATAATGGTAACTCGCCGATGACGTCACGGGCCGCATAGTCATCACTGGACTGAAAGTAAACCGGAAGTGTTTTCAACTTGAAAATTTTTGGATATAAAAGTCTTGAAATTTCATGTTTTGCACAGAAAATCCGTGGTTTTTTTTGAAACTTTCGCATAAAAATATTGATAAACCGCATAACAGTAGTTTAAATATACCAATGCGCCATTCGATGATGAAAATGGTTCTATTTTCCGTTTTTTCGTCTAAAATGAAAATAAAGCATTTGACTATAATTTGCCAATAAACGTTAATATTGTTGGTGCAAACTGAGTAAGAGAGGCATGCAATAAAAACATTATAGCCCAAACAAGGGACTATGTACCCTCGGGGCAGGAGACCATTTGCCCTCCTTACGTCGGGCAAATGGTCACCTACCCTCGGGCACATAGTCCCATGTTTGGGCTATAATATATAATATTGATGGCGCAAAAACTGTTCTGATAGGTCGAGAAGTAAAAATAATCGTGCTATATTCGTGATGTAGAACAAAGTGCAACACGCGCGAGCTCTCACCTAGAGAAAATTTCCCTTTTCACTGTTTTACGCCAGAATTTCAATATGCTGTAATGATATAACAGCAATACACCACCCCAGCACGGGTATACCACTCGATTTTGATCAATTTCATCAATTAATGACAAATATGCACAAGCGATAGCGAGCATGAACTTGTTAAAATCTAATGGTATACCGCATACCGTCAATGAGTGTCGTTATCATAACAAACATTAATCTGAAACATGACTGCAGATATTTCACTCTGACAGGGGACAGAACCACGGAGCCCCACTTTTTCGCCTTCATGATAATTTGATTCATATACAGAGTAATACTGATACGACAATGTCATACCTTGTGAATTTTCAGCGCCAATTTATCGCTGTCAAATTTCAGTCTGCATTTTCACAATGCAATGCTCTCGAACTACAGTTGAATAGACCGAGCAAAACTTCGAAGTTTAAAGAAAGTTACTCGTCCCTTATTGTTTTCCACTTTAGACTTGGTTCATGTCTGAGCTTTGTGAATGTTTGAGTGGGGTAAACGCGGTGATTTATGTTCTGTTTTCACATGAAACGTGTGAGTTGGGTAAATGCGATGAGTGGGGGTGTAACGCGATACGGGGAGTTTCATCGGGCAAAAACTAATCATTATACGTATACTGCGCAGACTCAAATGTAACGCATTACACCTGCTATGAAATTCTGAACATGACTATTATAACAAATCGATCAAGAATTCGAAATACGGCGAATTCTTTAATATATCGAAAAAGCGTTCACAAAAAGAAAAGAACATTTGTATAAGAATAACTAAGTATTGTCCCTTTCATACTCTAATAAGTTTTGTTTCAACTACTGTATACCCTGTTCCTCACATTCCTGTACTGTATTATGAATTATAAGGTGACTTATAAGCCCATTAGGGTGGAGAGGTCTTTTTTCCTCAGGTCACTATAATAAAATAAACTACTACTACTATGACGTCGTCATCACTCTGTGTGTCACAATTACCGCTGCATCAATGTAGGCATTCCCGGTTTTCCAATTTTCATGTTTGTAATCGAATATTGTTAGCTAAGAAACCCTTAAAACCGCGTCACCGCATTCGATTTTTGTGAAGGCAAGGATGAGAAACATGCGCACAGCCAGACAACTTGCTAAATCTCATCAAAATTTCACCATATGTTTACTCCATTCTTTGTTAATGGTGGATGTAGTAAAAGCTCAAAGAGACGCACACACTTGTGTAACAAAAATCTTGCTCGATAATATTTCATCCACTTCGAGATTTCATCTACTTACGGTCACCTGTTCCAATTTTGCCACAGTTACCACGGAAAGAGAAAATCTAACCAATCACAGATTTTAAGCGGGTGGCCGCTTTTAAAAACAGCGCCCTCACATGGGCATTTTGAATACCAAGGAACGCCCCTTTGACCATATACGGGCATATTTAAATTACAGGTGACTTTATACCTTTAAACGACCAAGCTCCAGACTAAATGTTTATTATTTGTAATCAGCTTTTATTTACTCAGCAATGATTGTGATTTCGATTTCATACAAAAGTGGGGTTATGCAGCTTTTAGATTTAATAAATTTTCTGTGGTGGCAATATCGTGTTTGTAAAATACAGCCAATGTCCAACTCAAGAAATCATGTATACACGCCAAGTGTTCATATTGTCAACCATACAGAATGTTTGTAATGTCAAATATCGTTGTCGAAAACTAAATTCCGTCCGATTCCGAGGAAACGTTTATCAAAGGTAACATTGCATTCTGTACAAAAGGCACTGTGTAGGAAGCATAGTACAAACTACTTTACGTTCTAACATACTTTATGGTAAAGATTCAGAAAATAAATTTGTTTTATAGAACAAAGCTGAGGAAATAATCAGCTATACTATACTCTTATTAGCTGATTCCCATTTGTTCTGCTGTCGTTCTTGAACATGAGTCAAAAAATTCAAATCCACGAAAAATATTCTCTAACCAGATTCACATTCGCATTGGCGGAAGCAATCATAATACGCGAACTTTATTCTGAAAAAACGACTTTCAATGCTAGGACCTTGTAATATTTATATACGGATATCAAAAAAGCTTCAAAATCTATCTTAGAAGCTGTAAAATGTATAGTACGCGATTTAAGGCGCATAAATGTTCTTTAATGATAATGAAACATTGTAGCCTAATTAGCATACATCATCAATGATTGAAATTTGATTGAGATTTCTTACCACCGTCCTTTCACAAATGATTAAGGAATGTGATTTCACTCTTACACAGAGAGAAAAACGTCCACAAAACCACGTAAATGAAAGTGGTAACAACCACTCGTTACTATAATTTGCATAAATGAATATTAATATGCAGCATATCAAATATTATATATGATGTATTATATGGTGAAATGCATTAAGGATTTGGATAATCTGATTAAAGGCACTGACTATTTCTATCTGTATACTGAAGACAAATATTGATATTTAAGTGTAATCACAAATAACATTCCTAGAAAGCTTTGTCAGTGGGGTGTTTCCAAGACCTTTCAGTGGATTCCAGGGGCCTGCCAAAGCCTCATATTCGATTAAGCTAAAGTGATCTCGTTTTCGACCAGTCCAGCTGACATATCATCTCTGACATGGGAACTTGTCGGTGGCGACTGAACCTGATCCTGGTTCACATTCACATCCGGGCCAGTGACTTTTCCTTCAGGCTGCTTGGGAGGTCCAGTTGTTTGCTTTGGCTGTGGCTGAGGTTGTTGATGCACAGCTCCAGGTTGCACTGACTGCGGCGGTGGATGCTGCAGCTGCTGGGTCCGTAGCTGCTGAACTTGTTGGCGTTGTTGCTGTGGTAACTGCTGTCCCAGTGGTTGCTGATGCATGGCTACTGGTTGCACTCCTGGCTGCATTTGATGCTGCGACTGCTGGGGCTGTGGCTGCAACACTTGCTGGCGTTGCTGCTGCTGCTGTGGTAACAACTGTCCTTGACCTTGTCCTTGTTGGTACACAACTCCAGGTTGTGGCTGCATTTGGCCGCTAGGCGGCTGATTGGATATCACTGTTGGTTGCGTGGCAACCATGTAACCTTGCGGTGCTTGCTGTTGATCTGTAACGTTGATAAACAACCAATCAACAAAGTTTTCTGAAACTTAAGATTCAACAGCAATGAAACAGTATTGCTCCGAGCTGCAAGTTTCAGTTCTTTTTAGAGATAGACTAAGTGATCGGTAATACCAAGCTGAATATAAAGAAAAATTCCACTGAACATTCAGAACAGACTGGATCGATCAATCAATATGAAAATTTTTTATAACATAAATTCAACAAAGGAATGGCGGCCATTTTGAATTTCTAACAAGTCATCGTTGATGACACAGTCCCCGCTTGTCCATTTTGTTATAATCTTTGGTGTCTAGGTAGCTGTGGTCTAGGTCGCTGTGGAATGACATTGATGCAGCGGGTGCATCAGGCCTGTGACTTGCATAATGAAGTAATCTGAGGAACATTTCAATAAATGACTCATCTCTGCCGGTAATGACCACTGAAGGAACTTTTGATTACATCACACATAACGATGCCCTCACTGCCTCTAGTGTCATGACGGCACATACTATACACATGGTTTGGTGGAATTTTCGAAATGCTATGGGATTGGGTATGTTGTTGTAATCAGCCATCAGCCATTTCGGATCATATAATGAAACAATTTAATGTGCACAAGAATGCAGCCATAGTATTTTATCTTCGTATCACGTTTGAACAAAATCAGTCCATCGAGGGACAGTGACCTATGTTTATGTTTCAAAGACATAAAAAAATCACACCAAAATTGAAATCAAATGGCTGTCTCTTGACCATATGGATCATAGCACAAAATTAGTAGACATGCATATGTATGCCATGGTACTTTATCTTTGTACCAAGTCTCAACAACATTGGTTAAGGAATATTTGCATATGATTAAGCCTCAAAGACATGAAAAAATCCAAAAATGACCATCGGGCAGAGATATTGGAAAAAAATTTACAATCTGGCAGCCATATTGGAACATGTCACGAAGTAAATTGACATGTATGCCATAGTGCTTGATCTTTGTGCCAAGTTTGGACAAAATGGGTGTAATGACCTTTGAATTATGCTTCAAAGACATGCAAAATTCCAACAAAATGGCAGTTCTGCAGCCATATTGGATCCTATCGCAAGGTTAATTGATACATGCATATGCATGCCATAGTACGTGCTTTGCCTTTGTGCCAAGTTTGAACAAAATCGGTTCAAGGATGTTTGAGTTACGGTTCAAAGACATGAAAAAATCGCAAACAAAATGGCCACCTGTCAGCCATATTGGATCATTTCACAAAATAAATTGGTGTTCATATGAAGGGCATACTATTTTGCTTTTGTGCCAAATTTGAACAGAATTGGTTCAAGAATGTCTGAGTTATGGTCCATAGACATGAAAAATCGCAACAAAATGGCCGTCTCACGCCCATATTGGATCGTATCACAATATAATTTGACATGCATGTGTAGGCCATAGTGTTAAGCCTTTGTGCCAAGTTTGAACAGAATCAGTTTGAGGATGTTTGAGTTATGGTTCAAAGACACGAAAAATCGCAAACAAAATGGCCGCCTCGCGGCCATATTGGATCGTGTCGCAAACTTATTTGACATGCACATGTAGGCCATAGTGTTATGCCTTTGTGCCAAGTTTGAACAGAATCTGTTCAAGGATGTCTGAGTTATGGTCCAAAGACACGAAAAATCGCAACAAAATGGCCGCCTCGCGCCCATATTGGATTATATCACAAAATTATTTGACATCCATAGTGTTATGCCTTTGTGCCAAGTTTGAACATAATCTGCTCAAGGATGTCTGAGTTGTGGTCCAAAGACATGAAAAATCGCAACAAAATGGCCGCCTCGCGGCCAAATTCGATCGTATCACAAAATAAATCGACGTGCATCTGTAGGTCATAGTGCTATGCCTTTGTGCCAAGTTTGAACGAAATTGGTTCAGCAGTGTCTGAGAAACTGTTGATGACGGACGGACGGACGGACGCACAGACGGGACCCAATCTATAAGTCCCCGCCGGACTTCGTCCGCGGGGACTAATAACGGTAAATCTTTGGTTATTTGTTTCTCTAGTACCAAAATTTACATGGTGACCCCCCCGATTTCTATTCTTTAATTTGAAAGACAATGGTTGAAAGATTCCTCAAGGAAAGTTTGAGCAAAAGTTTAAGTCTTTCACTTTCAAGGATCATACTACCTTAAACCTTGATTTCCTCTGAAAGCTTCAAAATGAGCCCCCACAAGTAGTAGACTACACAAATATTGTAAAAGTTTGAGAGTCCGAATATCTGTCTCCGAGACGCATTCTACCTTAATAATATGTATTTATGTATTGATATGGGTAACAACAATTACTTTGCAGCTACTGTAAATCATTGCATTGCGGTAATAATCACAAAGTATGTAAGGTTAACAACATAACTCTGTATCTTTATCGTGGGGAACAGCATATGATGTTTTTATTACCGTCTCAAACAACTAACTTGGAGAGTTGTTGAGTTATACTTAACTAAATGCAAAACAGATAATGAAATCTGGTGGAAACCAGCTTATTCAGACGAGTTCAACTTATTAACATAACAGATATCATTGGTGTCACCCAAATAAACCTAAATGTAAGTACTTACTTAAGTTCTGTGGTACGAACTGAACTCCAGAGGGCGTCATATACTGAACAGGTGGGTTTTGCAGCATGGTCATTGGGTAGCCCTGAACAACCCCTTCCTGATTACTCGCGGCAAAGTACATCTGTGATGGTAAAACATACAATAGATTGGAAAGATTAGGACATTTTTTAAATAAAAATACCGCAATTATACGGTGTCGCTCACATTTGATCAGAATTGGTACATACCAGTATGGGTACCAAAGATCAACAATAAATGTTGTTTCTATTTGTTCAGTGCAGGAAAATTCTACGTTGATGTTATGACAATAATTTCTGCACAGTACAACCAGAAAAACAACAAGAATGACAGAAGTTTGACATACTGCTACAGAGAAATTGATGTTTTGATCAAAAAAGGGCAAAATTGTCCTAAAAACGCAAATATTGATATTTCACCACATTTTTTGCAAACAGCTTCTCAGCTTGTCAAAAGATGATCTGCAACATTTCGCGAAATCTGTCAGCAATATAAATCACTGGGCCATAAGTAGTTACAGCATGCAATCTTATTTGCGCTAGTGATATGGATGTACAATGTATCTCAGACAGCGTCTAACTAAAAAAAAATATAAATCTGAAAATTTACTTAGTAAAAAATATTAGCACAGCTTTTCTCATTTGGAAAAATTTTTTTTTAGAAATTTACAGTTGTAAAAAAAAATGTTCACAATTTCATTGAGGCCACCCCTCCCAAGATCTAATGGTCTGTCCCTTAGTTTGAGCAGGTCTGTTAATATGTAACAGTTCATAAACAATGACAGAAGACTAGAGGTCAGTGGAGTATCCTGTTTCAGCCATTGGCATGCGACCACTTCTGAACATTTGCAGAATTTCCCTTTTTCTTACCTCATTTGCACATTTTTGACACTGATGTGTTCATTTGAACAAATTCACATCTCAACCCCTGCATCTACCTGTACACCAAATACTGAGACGGTAGCTTTGGCGGTATGGGAGCCTTTGTGTGTGACGGACATACATCCGCACATACCCACAAATATACAGACGCCACTCAGACTCATCATATAAGCTCTTTTTGGTATTTATATATAAAACCAAATATGAGCTAATAAAAATCAAATAATAACAAAATAACAAATTCTCATAAACAATAACATCTATATTGTTTCGCTTGTTACTGATTGGTAAACAACTGAGTGTTCACATTTTAATCCAAGTTTATACGAAGAGAGGGCGCTGTTCTAAGTGGCAATCAAGCTAATATCAAGCTAAAAATCTGACCAATCCAACTGCACGAAAACTAAGAATTGGTTTCCTCTTTAACAAGCAGGCGACAGGTTTCAGCTCGGAAAGGCGTTAGATATAATGAATTGATGACATCAGCTGACCTTCGATGTGGAAGACAAGCTGCACTGTGAATCAACATTCGATGTGAAAAGGGTATATCTGTAGCTACATAAGTTGGGAAGTTCTGAAGGGTAAAGCTGACTCTGGCGGGCATATTACATTTCCAACAGGATACTAGCCTCTGCCTGTTTGATAGTGGTGGGTGTTTTACCCTACGCAACACTTCTACAAGAGCAGGACACCAAACAATATGCCTCTTTCATTCCGTTTTTCTCCCGTTTTCCTGCTCACATTTAAGTAGATTTCTCTGATGCATGATTGAGGGCGATATACTCACCGTTGACTGGTAACGCGTTGATGACGTCTGATTACAGCAGTACGCTGCACAACAGAAAACTGACTGAAGGATGGCGATCACTAATTCAGCCAACGTCACCAAAGCCAGGATACTGTCAACGGCAACTCTACCACCCTGAAAAGTGAAGAATATGGTGTATAAGTTTATTATGAAGTCACAACATGGGTAAAGAACGTACAGATGAAGATCAAGGATGTTTCCAAAAAGCAGATTGACGTTTTCACTGAAGAGCTGACCAATTTGATGGCAGTGATAGTCATTGCAGTGGGTGAAAGGTCATCCCTCTGAAACCCATCTTTGCTTGCCACGGTCTCTTGTCTGGGCAGCTGGATCTTATGCTCCTCAAAATCAGATGTCAAGTAGTTAGTTGATGATGATGATGATGATGATGATGATGGTGGTGGTGCTGGTGCCGGTGCTGGTGCTGGTCGTGATGCCACATCCCAATTTTACTAAGATTGGGTTGGTAGCTATGAGTTAACCCTCTGAGTGCCAAAGTCAATTTTTGCCACCTTTATAAAATGTACCCCAGTCAATTTTTTCAGATTTTTGCCAGATTTTGGGGGGGAAAATGTAGCCAATGAAATGTAATGTCAATCTGATCCAAAATTATAAAAAACATTACAGAAACATTCACAAAAATTGGTAAAATGTTGCACTAAAATTTTGGCGGGAAAAATAACAGCACTCAAAGGGTTAATGAGCAAAAAATAAAAACTGAGACATGTCAACTTACATAGCTTGAATCACAATAGTAGTCGTAGTCGTAGGGGTAATAGTTACGATAATGGTAGTAACACTCCTCTTCAATTGCTGCAGCGATGATATTTGTGATACAGGCACCGCCCGCCATAGTTGCCGCGATGATAGACAGAACCATGGTGGTAATTATCTGTCGATAAGTAAATACAATTAAATGTATACTGTCACCTGTTCCAATTTTTCACAGTTACCATGGAAAGAGAAAATCTAACCAATCACAGATTTTAAGCGGGTGGCCGCTTTTCAAAAACAGCGCCCTCACATGGGCATTTTGAACACCAAGGAACGCCCCTTTGACCATATATGGGTATATTTAGATTACAGGTGACTGTAGTGTATACCTTTAATATCCACAGGGAGATCAGACATGTGATCTGATTATATCCATATGAAAAAGCAAACTTCAGACGAGGACATCGCAGAAAGAAGAGTTCAAAATCGAAATTAAATTAATGAATGTAGAACGTCAACAAAAGAGCTGTCAAGGCAACCCTCTGTATTACTTCAGTAAAAATGAGGTGTGTGAAATAATGTGCCAGCTTACACACCGTCAAACTTTTTCAAAGTTTATTACCTCTATTAAAGTGGTGTAATATTCACATTAGAACAATCGCAAGAGAATGATCTGCTTGCTGTCTCGAATCGGTCACTTGTACTTTTAATGGCTTGATGTAAGACTGTGAAAGCAAACGTACAAATAAACACTTGTCGGTCACCCTGCAAAAATGTGTATAAAAAGCTTTAGGTACAAGTCGATGATGAGAAGCTTACCATTGCATTCGTCTTCTTGAAAGATGCCAATAATCCAAACACTCCAGCTAATGCGAACTATCAAAACAAATAACATTGATAAATGCATATCTTTATAGAAATAATACCTTCACAAATATCAATGAAGACCTAGATAACAAAGATATTCGTTGCCTGAAGAATGGACATCCCATTCAAGTATAACTTGATTGACACGACCTTACAGACATAAGTAGATCATCAAGGTGTACTTTGGTATAACACGATTGGAACTAATTTGGGGTAATTGGATGGTGAGTAAGGTCGTTTTAACCTGCAAATGTAAGCTCATCTGCTTTTCTTTTTAAGTTAGACACTTGTTTTTTAGTAATTTGTAATATTGCAACACTCAGCTATATGGCACCAAACACTTTTGAGAAATTTGAAAAATATGAAGATCCAAGTTCACATTGTGTTGTATTATTTAGGCCAAATAAAAAACAGTTTCCGGTAACCTGACCAAACTAGAAACATAAGGCCAAAGTCCCTGAAGCTACTATAGACATGGATACAAAATTAAGTATTTCCTGACTGTATGAAATTATCTCACTAAGGTCATCCTAGGGACATGTAAACCAAATATCATATAACCGAGTTAGTATTTCATCGGGGTTGAGCTTTTAGCGAAAAAGGAAAATTTAAGCCAGCGGTTTTGAAAAACAAGCGACTCAACAGTTGACAGAGCTCTGCTGTGTTATGTAGAGAATAACCTTTTGTGACACATGTATTGATGAAGAAGGTAGATAGATATCTTTGATAGCTCATTTCAGGATGGCCTGACCAAAAATGGAAAAAAATTCCGTAAAAATACAGATTTGCATATTTCATCAGACTATATTAGTCTATAATAGCAAATAAACGAGAGTTAATTACATTCTAATTAAAGTAAACAAGACTTGCTTAAATCAAGATTTACGTCATAAAAAAACAGCATATCTGTCAGGTTATAAAGAATCTTGAGCTGGTTACCTTTCAATATCAGTATTTTCATCCTATTAACCAAGCACATTTTAACTTTCAAATTAACATTGTAAGTTCTGTTGAATAAGTTGAGACTGTACGTACTCAGAGAAAGCACACTGAAGAGACAAATGTTTGAAACTTAAGAAGTTCAAGGTCATCAAAAGCATTATAAGGAATCATGTTACACTTTCATTGCACTGTTTACACAGATTGCATAATTGCTATAAATAGCACATGAGGAATCTTACACTTACAGCCCAGCTTTACCATAAAAACACTATCACTTTGACCACTCTTTTAATTGACCACTCTATTTTTTTCCTCAAAAAGTAATCTTATTTTATCCTTACCAAGTCAACCATAAATGGAAATTAGAACTTTCTCTATCTCTATTTATTTGACCACCCTATCATGACAAACTATTATGAGCAATTTTTTAGATACCATAAATGGTTGTTCAGAATATATCAAAGTTGGGATTCAGGAAAGTTGCCTTTACATGTTTTAATCCTCAATTCACTATGAACTGTCAAAAAAAGTTGAACTTACTGATAATTCCACACTAAAATTATTTTGGCTTTGATGATTTCCTAATTAATTCAATTATTTGAAATCGTATTATATTTTTTCTGGGTGAATTGATAGGGTTTATACAGTACAAGAATTACATACAATGTAAGTCAAACTTTGACCAAAAATGACAAAAAAATTCCTTAAAAATACACATTTGCATATTTCATCACAATTTGAACAAACCTAAGTTGGGTTATCCCTAGGGACCTGTATACCAAATAACAAAGCTGTCTGACCAGCGGTTATGAAGAAGAAGATTTTTTACCAAAAACACCTTTTTTGGCATTAATTTGCCTATTTCAACAATATCAAAAAATTAAAAAAAATAGTTTCTCAAAATCGTATTTTTCATCTACACAACAAATATCAAATCAGTAAGTACTGCAGTTCTCAAGATATTTGAGTGGACGGACGCCTCACAAACGGACATACATACATACATACATACATACATACATACATACATACATACATACATACATACATACATACATACATACATACATACATACATGACGACGACGGACGCCGGACGGATACCCATCCCAATAGCTTCTATAGACTATAGTCTATAGTAGCTAAAAAACCCAACGATTATAGACTTTTCGAAATTTAAAAACATTTTGACTAGACTTTCGGTCAACAAAAAAAAAAAACGCTAAAAATTTCCTCCGCATACCCATTCTAATATTCAGAGGTATGTTATTGGAAACAAATATATTTTTACTTTGCCTGACATGACCGCAGAATAGGGACTTTTAGACTATTGCATTTTCATTGCTATAAAGTTCACAGCAAAGTAGAAAGGAAATTACATCTCACATGACCTAAAAGCGTAGCCTTGATCCTGTGAGCCTGAAACATTTACATGTATTTGGTGAGACTTGCGAACATCGATTCAATCTTTAAAGAGAGGGCGGCGTTTCGAAAAATTCATACCTACCATGACACCACACCATATACCAATACCGGCTTCCCGAAGTTGGCATCGGATAACGATGGCAGTAATACCAAGTATTACACAAATGCCACCGAATATCATCTGGAATATTCCAAAGACCATGGTCGCCCGTGAAGCAAAGCCTGGTCGTTTACCCGTTCCGTTGGCGTTCCCTCGGGTTCGTCCCTGTACAGCCTGGGTTGGCTGGCTGGCATAGTATTGCTGCTGCTGTTGCAGCGGTCGTTGTTGTTGCTGCTGTTGAACTTGCATGCTGAAGCGAAAACAAGAACCCCAATACCGTATTCATAGGACTGCAATATACATGATGTCACTGACATTGTCAGAAACAACAAGCCGTGCTGTCACTCGACTCTGTCTTGTCACAGTTCCTTACGCAAAAAATGGCACAGTACGATGAATCAGCTCAAAGAAGGTATTTAACCCTTTCACCACCATGGTTTGTCCCAAATCCATTGTTTTCTATGGTAAAGTTGGACCTGTATACAGGAAACTGGGGGTGAAAGGGTTAAACAAGCTGCAAATATTGTACGTATATTGTATGGTCGTTATCTCCGTGCATTAACTTGTATTTTCTAACTGGTGTTTTAAATCCCAGTCCTCAATCGTTAAAAAGATTCTTTTTTCTATGGTCCATGACGTAATTGTAATATCTGTGGACATTTTTTGACGGCTACGCGGCGCGGCTACGCACGAATAGTGATGCGATCAGACCAACCAGTTACATGGCTGCAATTCTGAACACCATATAACCATAGCATTCCCGGTCGCGTGTTTTTTGAGGGATTCTGTTGCACACCTTGTCAGTATTTTGGTTACAGTGGCGGGCATATCCACTGATCAACAGATCGACCCGAAAATCGATCTACTTAGCAGACTGCCCAGCTAAGGAGCGCCTGTGCCGCTATCGAGTGGTTTAGGAGTTTCCAACATGTCACATACAGAGCATTCCACTAATTCGCAACAAAACGTTTGTTTGTCATTTTCCAGAAAATATTCTAAATAGCTACGCGGAGACGCAAAACGATTTTTTTTAGTTTGGCCAGATAAAGCCAATACAGCGCCATTTGTATGAGTAAAACGTAAATTTTTTTTCAACATTCAATCCCTCGGTGACGTATTACTCTGTATTGAATATGAACAAAGAGCACAACCTCAGCGAACCGAAAAGGGTAGTGTACAGGCTGTCACCATTGTTTTCACGCAAACTACCGCTGTGAGTTATTTTGTCAAGGGGGTCGCACATACAATTCCCTGTACATCAACCTAAACTCTATTGGCAGTTCAGGGCACAGCACCTTAAGGTTTATGTCATTTACTGCTGGCCGTGAAAGTTCAAGTTTTTTTGTTGTAATCGTTATGCAATTACCAAAATCTCATTGGTAGTTCAGTTTAATGTGTTGTTCACGATACAGAACAACTGTAGACAATAGCGAATAATTGAAAATAGGAAGTATGCACGGAGCACATGGTTATTTCAGAGAGATATGATAATGTTTTGAAGCCGTGCTTTTTTACGGTTTCGGAGTTGCGTATGTGTACGAGTTTTCTGCGCGTGTGAACATTTCGGAGAAAGTCTGTGGCCTATGGCCATGGATCGCTTGTCCTTGAATCTGACCATGGGCCAAAGGAATCCTGTGTAAAAACAAAGCTGTCGTTTGACTCACAATATGGTCAGAGCTCCGTGCAAGTAGCAAGCTAAGGTGTACTCGTCTGAGTAGAAATTAGTGTACCCGCCCAGGTTTAATACTCGACATTTCTCGAAGGACATATGACCATACTCAAGCAGCGCAATAAAATCATATGTAGAGATGGCATGTTCGTTCGCACTTTTGCTTAATTCTGCAGTGAGGCCGGCTAACGAGAACTAGCTGCAGTAGGCCCCCTACACTAGTAGCTCGAGGTTTTGCCTGGGTATTTGGGTCGGACGGCAAATCTGGTTTTGCCGTCCGACCCAAATACCCAGGCAAAACCTCGACTCCTGTACTGCAGCTAACGAGAACAGCAAAGAACAAGATCGTCCGAGCGGTGCAAATTCATTCCACAGCTGGCGCTTCTATATGTACGCGTACTTGGAAAGACTCAAGTCACGACCGACTACGACAGTACGGCGCAAACGAGAGAGAAAAGTGGGCGCAGACCGTGAACGACAAAATACAGAGACGCTGTTTCAGTATGTCTTCTTGCATTGATATAGGCCTACCAGGGGAACTCCGGTAACATTCCCTTGCCTACCGCACTGAATTGTCCGTCGACCGACTACAAACTTACTTGACATGTAAATTTCTATTTTTTCCTCTTCTTTTTTTTTTTACTTCGCATTGTATTTAGGCCGAGGCCTACGGAATTGTAAGGCCTAAGTATCCCAGGCGCTTTATCGTTCGACAGGACGGCTCGAACGAATACGATAGCTCGCAATATTTTGATTGCGCCAGTGCTTTCCGGATCTAAACAATATGCAACCACTCCATTGCCGTGTCGTTAGCAATAAAAACGCGCGAAACAGCACCAAAGAAATCTTCTACCGTGTGACGAAGATTGTGAGTGATTTTCTATAACAAGGTCAGAGGTCATGGACATATGCTAATTAAAAGGAATGTTATCATCGGGACATAGTCACGTACAGCACCGCGCCTGTGTTCCGGGTTTGGCGACTGCGCGTCACTACAAAATTAACTGTAGAGGAACCTTCGGATACACTGGCAGTAAACTGGTAGTTTAGATAACTTCCATTATAAACAAATTGTCCGTAAATCATCATATATTGTAATGTTTTGATAACATTACCTGTTTGTGTCCGCTGTAACAAAATCACTCTCACTGTCTCAGCTCGTCAGTGGAAGCCACAACAACTATGGCCGTCAGTGATGATGTCATCTCCTTCTGTGTGACGTCATGGGTATCCCTAACGCTTTCACTGTTTGACACCTGTCCTCACAAAGCATACTCCGTACTTCGTTCGGAGTAATCTTGGTGGCATAACTTGAACACGATTGGAACTAATTTGGGATAATTGGATTTTTATATTTTTTTTCAATTTCTCAAAAGTGTTAGGTGCACGATAGTTGAACGTTGCAATAATACAAATTACTCATAAAAACAAGTGTGTAATGTAAAAAGAAAAACAGATGAGATTACATTTGTAGATTAAATCGGCATTACTTCACCATCTAATTATCCCAATAGTTGCAATCGTGTTCTTGACTCGTGCTCCTAGTCAATATTTGTGACTATGAAATAATAAGCTTGATACAAAATTTGGTGACGTCGACCACTGTGGTTATTATTAACTTCGAAGGAGTGTGTGGTTTAATTATAAAGTTTTCTGGATGAAAGTTCAAGCAGATGCATTTCAACTAAGTTTCGAGGCGCATACCACCTCAGTGTAAATAATATAGCGTGTTTTTTCTGGATTGGAAATTGTAGCAGTGTTGCAGATCACCCGTGGTCCTCCTTTTCTATGTTGTATTTAGCGGCAAACATTTGCAATACGTATCTGATTAAAGTTGTGTGTACTGACTATTATGGCACTGTTTATTTCTTACAAGAACACGTTTCTGCTTTTATTTTGCCAACCAAGGGAGGCCAATAAAGCCGTTCGGGATAAAGGTATATTGGCAAAAAAAACTTTTGGAAGGCATCAGTGGGTGGGGAATGGGGTTTTCGATCGATATGCATCGTCAGCGCTAGCCAGCGAGGAAATTTTATCCCTTGGCGTTGAATCTCTGGGTAACTTTGTGGAGACATAGAGGGTGGGTGTGGACAGGGAGTATGATTTGGGTATTTGTGGAAGTTTTGCTGTTGAGTAAGCTTATATCATGTAGCGAGATGTAGACACTTTTCAAATTGGAACTTTTTAGGGAAAGGGCCATCTACGCCGATGGTAGTCCTGCTGGGCGGAAAGGTCCAACTTTGGGTGTTTGGCGGTTGTTGATGCGAAGAGCTTTCACTTGCCGCTCAATAATGTAAAAAATGCCGAAATAATAGTACCTGTAAAAATTGTCCGTCTTTACAATTTCATGTAATAATCTCGTCGGCTGCCCATGGCAAGTGTATATCAGTGCTGTTCAAAAGTCGTGAAAACACATATTGCCTTGAAGTGCTCATTAATTTTATTATTTTATTTGTTCGCTTGTTGGTTTATTTGTTTGTCTATTTGTATGTTTTATTTTCTGTCCTCTGTAGCAAGTGCGACGTTCTCTACACCACGCAGTCTGCCCGTCGTGATAACGCAGGTCGACTGTAGCGGCAACGAAGACTCCATTACGTTCTGTCCCTACAGCAATGCGGTTGGCGTGGATAGCTGTGATCATGAACACCAAGCAAGCGTGACGTGTGCCATCGGTAAGTTACACGTACAAGTAATCTTGCGAGTTGATTTGCTTGAGGAAAGTTTGAGCAAGTCTTTCGCTTTCGAGGCGCGAAGTGTCATGCATATTGTCAATAAAAGGACAACTGACATTGTCATCGCAAAAATTTTGTATCAAAACTGCACATTTTCATTACATGAATGCTGGCACGTTATCACTGCACATTATCAGTGTTGTACATTATTATAGTGTTATGAAAAAGAATAGCGAATGTCAAATACACATACATGTCAAAACTTTAGACCATACTGATGTTCAAGCTGACTTGATCAAATGTTACTTTCACATTCTTGTTTCACTTGTATTAGATGTTTCGATCCAATAGATGTGATTCTCAGAGTTACCACTCTCTCACAAAAGTAGGTTTGATTTATTAATCACCAAATAATTCATAAATCTTCTAAATTTGCTCACTGTCGCTGCTAATTTTCATTACTTCTAAATTATCATTACTTGTTTATTAAAACTTGCAGATGGTGGGTGGGGAAAGTGGTCGCAATGGAGCAGTTGTGCAAATCCTTGTTCTTGGAGTGTACGCGTGCGTACTAGAGACTGCGACTCGCCCTTGCCAGCCAACGGTGGCGCGCATTGCGAGGGGAATAACACGGACACGAAACCTTGCAGGAGGGAGGCAGGCAAATGTGGTAAGAATGAAATATTTTCTGTAAGTACGACCGAAAATAGAAAGCCTTTTTGAGAGATTCTCTATCCTTTTCGTTCTTACACTTTGGTTTCGTTCTTACATGCCTGACGATATTATATGTCCTGAAAGTTGCGATACAGAAAACACGTACACACAATTAAAAACAATATGCTTATATATCTGACTGTGTGAAAATGCCGTACGCAATCCTACAAATATTATATTTTCAGGCTGTCCAGAGCTAGGTTCTGTAGAACATGGATCCGTAACAGGCGATACGTCTTATATGGGCTTCCGTGTTTTTACATGTAACACCCGTTATAAACTGGTCGGGGAACGGTCAAGTCAATGCATAGACGCACATTGGTCCCATCCTGCTCCATCATGCAAAGGTTAGTAACATACCTAAAACCTTGCCATTGTCATGTTCTTTAAGTATACCATCACCCTTACATCTGTTTCTTGTCAACTCATTTCCGTAAAGGTAAAGTAGTGCCAGTCACGATGCAGAAAAGAAAATCGTTCTAAGCTTACGCGATCTTTCCCTTTACCACCAGGACCCTTTTGATTGTATACTATCACCTGTTCCAATTTTTCCACAGTTACCACGGAAAGAGAATATCTAACCAATCACAGATTTTAAGCGGTTGGCTCCTTTTTAAAAACAGCGCCCTCACATGGGCATTTTGAATACCAAGGAACACCCCTTTGACCTTATATGGGCACATTTAGATTACAGGAGACTGTATACCATTAAAGTCCGGTTCGAAAAGGTCCCGGAAAAGGTCAGGGACCGGCATTAAAAGTCAACTGTAATCTAAAGATGCCCATATATGGTCAAAGGGGCGTTCCTTTGTATTCAAAATGCCCATGTGAGGGCGCTGTTTTAAAAATGCCACCACCCGCTTAAAATCTGTGATTGGTTAGATTTTCACTTTCTATGGTAACTGTGGCAATATTGGAACACGTGACAGTATACCTTTAACTAAGGTGTTAAGAAGATTATGCATGTGTCTATATCTCTTTGTTTTTCTTGAAAATTTCACTCGTTGTATATGAATGAAAAATATAAATATGTCGCTAGTCCCGGTCGAAGAGATAGAATATTCTAAGTTGTTTGAAAAGTTTGCTCATGAGCAGTTACATTGTGCTCAATTAAGTTCTGGAATCATTTCATCCTGCACTCGTATGTGTTCATGTACTTTGTCACGGTCTCTGCTCCGACTTCTGAGAAGGGTGGATCTGCTGTCACGAAGAGATCACGTACTGAACTACTTAAATACCGCGTTGTTTCTTCTCAGAAGCAGTTGACTTGTGACTACGTATATATTTGTGATACAAATGACGGACTATAGGGGCGGGGGTTACTCGAATTGAAAGGTGCACAAGTTTGTGCTCTCACGACAAAAAACTATACATTGGTCGAGTTTTTATACAAAACCCTTCACATGGGTCGATAGAATATGTAATATGCCCAAACGTTTTAAAGCACCTTGACAATGCAACAGAGTAAGTAATGGTCGATAGAATATGTAATATGCCCAAACGTTTTAAAGCACCTTGACAATGCAACAGAGTAAGTAATGGTCGATAGAATATGTAATATGCCCAAACGTTTAAAGCACCTTGACATGCAACAGGGTAAGTAATAATCCTGTAGGTATAATCCAAATTTTTCAAAACCTCGCCCCAGCCGGTCGTGATATACATAACGCCATTAACAACTCTGGCCAACTTGTAACATGGAGGTTGATGACCAGTAGTGACCCCGCCGATTTTGAACAGATATCACTGCAAATTAGTCAATTTTGGAGTACATGGACAGATGTTTAAAACTCTGGCCGCACACCCCGTATGAAAAGATTCGGAGTACTCCTGAATTATTCGCAACCCCATCAATGTGCGCCTATCTATACATTACAGCGTATTGCGAACCGCCGACTGACAGAACCATCAAAAATGGCACGGTGGTGTGGGAAGATTGGACACCTCATGAAGAGACTGCAGAAGTCAAGTGTATCCCGTTTCATTCAACGGACGATCCAGTGCTTACATGCGATGATGGGGAGTGGAAACCGACCTCTACGCCAGAATGTTCAGGCAAGTAGGGTCTGTTCAGTGAAAATATGCGCTCCACACTCATCTCAGCAGCTGGGTCAGATTCAGAACTGGAATTGTAAAATGATTTTCAGAATCTATACCAAATTTACGAAGCTGTAATGTACTCACAATGTGTTCAGTATTGCGCAGTCACAGTCTTGCCGTGGCCAACAGGCGCCTGTGTCCTGGCTATCAACGGATGATATTAATCCTCTGTCTTCAAAGTTGTATTTATTTCTTCGGTTTGTCTCTGGAGCCTTTGTAGAAAGATTTTAATTAATATACTATTATGATGGTCACAGAAATTACTTCTCAAAAGAATTAATTGATCAATAATAAACGTAAACTTTTAATAAGACCAATAACTTAAAGTTATGTCGAAAATGCCGCAAATGGTGCACAAATACTAGCATTAGCACATCGTATCGCCTGATGTGAAGTCGGGGGGGGTTAGGGGTTGGTGATGGTGATGCGTGCGGCACAATGTCAGAGTGTATTTATTATGCAAGTATGGAACGATATCTGGACGTGCTTCTGATGGAATGTGTATCTACACGTGTACAGTGAGAGACACAACTATCCAATTGGTCCCTTTAACCTCGTAGAATAAAAGTCGTGCACTTGGGATACCCTGAAACAGTTTCGAACACGCGTTCTGTACTTCCTTCATAACGCACGCAGACAAAACTTTGTTTGAAAGCATATGGTGGATGTATATAATCTGCACTGTACGGTAATTTTAAGTGACTTTGAGGCACTAATAACTAATCATTGATTAACAATCATTGATTAACAATGGATTCAATTACAGAAATCAAGGCCTGTAAAAAGATAGTCACAATCGGACTTCATTTCGTCTGCATCAGTAAGTCGAAGTCTTCTTGGGAAACAGCCAAAGAGTTTTGTGAGGACAACGATGCACAACTAGCAAAGGTGGAAGATCAAACAAAATTTATCGACCTTTCTTTAAAACTTCTTGTAGATAACAAGTTTCCATATTGGTGCGGGCTCAGCCGAAAACGCAAAGTAAGTCAAATGGATCGTTTGATGGGCTACAGTTATGAACACCTATTACCTGGTCATGAGGGCTTTAGCGCCCGTTTATTACCCTGAGGGGCCGTGCGTTACCGGAAACACATCGATTTTCCCCTAGGCCGTAGGCCGAAGGGTATAGTGATGTGTTTCTGGCAATGCAACGTCGCAAGGCCAAACAAGGGGTAATAAACGGGTGCTAAAGTCAGAATAGAGACCAAATTATATGTGTTTTATAACACACTACATGCTCATACAGAAATATGTTATAGTTTTAAATTTGCTTCGACAGGTACGAAACAATAGGTTGTGTTCACTTGGCGATTCCACAGCGGAAACTGTAGTGCAAATTTCTTCATTAAAAGAAGTTAAATGTCCTCAACATACCGTATAACGTCCTTGGTTGCACTTGAATCTTTGTTGTCAATGAGTTCATCAAGTTCCTACATTGTTGAAATAGGAAATCTTGCTGTCTATCAGTCGGAGACTCGTCGCTCATCCCATGCAGGCACACATCATGCTCCAATCACTCGCCATTGTTTCAAAGCTGCAGACGACACTGAACCTATCGTCACGTGACCGGGTACTTTTAGAAAAACATTTCGCTATGCAAATAGTTTTCGGAAAAAATACCCTTTGACGTTCATGTTTTTAATACCAGTACGACTGGTCGTATGTTTTCTCGTCACGTGACGTGTTCTGGCGAATCGCAGTACAGAATAAGCATGTGGCGCGTTAATAAACTGTAGCTGTATGTGTATGGTCTGATTCTTGCCTTTATGAACGATGTATTTTTCAGATCTCTAAGGTTTGAAGCATGTCAAATGCCACATGATTTAAAATGACAAAGTCGCTCTTTTTGAACTTAAGTGCATGAATTTTGTTTGATATGAAAAATTGTGTCGTTTTTTCAACATTTCTTTTTTATTTTCGCCGGGTATGTACTCTGTTAAACTAATATTGCCAGCGACCAATAAAATCACCCGTTCTGTTCTTTGTACGGGTATCCTTCTAATCCGTACAGCATGTTAGTAATGAAATACCTTGTATTCAGCTAGTCAACATCGCTTATATACTAGTATGACAAATAAGGCTGTAACACAGTGAATAAAATTACTAGTCAGGATATTGTCTCTCCCTTTTGATGGTGGTCTGAATCGAGGGAAAATCAGCGGGTAGGGGTTGCTAAATTTTTTGCAGCCATACAAATGTCATGATCATCAAAATTGGCACAAAGAAAATTAATACTTCCATTATTCAAATCACTTGAAACCGAAAACCGTATCGAATTCTTAGTGAAAGAAAATCCATGCTATGCCAATATTGAAAAAATCATTTGTAAAATCTTGGAACGGAAAAACCAAACCTCATGTCACTCCAATCTGAACAAATATACCCTCCTATCATCTATCTCAAAGATTATACCAAATCTTGAAGCAGTTTTATTCATAAGATTAATGGAGGTTTATGACAACAATAGCATGCATGATTAGTACATTCTTGACAGTTCTACGTTAAAGGTATACAGTCACCTGTATCTAAATATGCCCATATATAGTTCCTTGGTATTCAAAATGCCCATGTGAGGGCGCTGTTTTTAAAAAGCGGCCACCGGCTTAAAATCTGTGATTGGCTAGATTTACTCTTTCCATGGTAACTGTGGCAAAATTGGAACTCACAAACAGATCGAGCTCATGAATTTCAAGTAATTATGTGAGGAATTTCACCACAAACAAACAGGGAATTGACAGGTATTTGGTAGTGCGGCCTAAAGCTTTAACCAGCTTCTCCTCGCACTGCCCTTTCACCAACAGAAAGACGACTTTGAATGGACAGACGGAGACACCGATGGTTTCAAACGCTGGAAAGATGAACCAGATGACGACGATGTTGGATGTGTTCTTTCATTAACAGCAGAGGCCATGTATACATGGAACTTGAAGATTGTGACGATAAGGAATTATCTGTGTGTGAAGCAGAGAATCAATAATATGGCAACGTCATTCACCACAGCATTGCTGCATGCATCGATCACATCCCCTTCTGTAGACCAAAGCAAACTTTGCACAACATAATGTGCGAGGTGAAGCCGAGTACATTATGGAGTACAAAATTTGCTTGAGTTCATTATGGACCAGGAGGGGGTACATTATGGATATTATCTTATAGTTTTGACAATACCAGTGAATTTGTAGACGTAGAACACATCTGGGTCACAATATTAGATAATCGGATATATTATCAGTAATAATCTAGAGAATGACATCACAAAATCAACTTATATTGACAAAGCTATAATAGAATTATTTACATATGTATTCATTGTGACATAGATTGTTTATATGTATATTATCATATACATTTATGTATTTATTTATTTGTACTGTCAAACAGTAACTTTAGTCAAAATTTAACCACATTTCTGCCAAAAAGTTCATTTGCTTTTTGATGTTGTCAGTGCTGTTTACTGACAAATGTTATCATTTACCAATCCAAACTCAAAAGTTACGTCTAATATTATCAGTCGCTCACCAAGCACAACTACAGTCAGTCTTAGAGATCCCTATGCAATGAGAAGTAAAGGTCCTTCTTCGGGTACAGCGCCCTCAGTTGTCCGTTTGTGTCATATTAAAATGATACATGCCTTGAAACAAAATTTCAAACTTTGATGTAAAACTTTAATTAAAAACTATCTACTGTTGATTGACCAATCAGAGTGCTCAATTCAGGGTGTTTTATTTACTCATAAAGCCTTGGTCACCAAATTCCAGAAACGAATGACAGCGCCGTAGTAAAGTACTGTCCAATCAAAGTGAACATGTCATATTCTGTAGACATCTGGTACGTTTTACTATTCAAATTGGTAACACAGTGGAAACCAGCTGCAACTCAAAATCTGCTGTGCCCTTGGGCATTTATATAATGTGCCCTAGGGCATTATAGGATGTTCCATTACATTGGAAGGCTATTTCACAAATAAAAGTGTTAATTCATATCCTAAACATGTTACATTGACAAAGGGGACGGTTGACGTAAACACATTGAAAACGAAAATATATCAGTTAGGGGCGATAGTTTTTAAGTCGGATAAAACCCTCGTACTCGGGCTCTTCTGGTATATAAAGTCCAACCCTACGATAAATGTCTCGGCCTGCGGCCTCGACATTTTATCGTTGGGTTGGACTTTATATACCAGAAGAGCCCTCGTACTCGGGCTTTATCCTATACATAAAGCATTCTCCAATCCAATCACGAAGAAAGATCAACGGTCATCTTGCTAAGTTTAGGATTAACTTTTGAATTATTACGATCACCAAATTTTCACCGTAAAACTTTGCAAAGACTCCGGCTACTTTACATTTAAAATGGTATGGGTTGTGCATTTTACATGAAGATGCTGGTCCTATGCCCTGCCAACCAATTTTGCGTCACGACTTGTATGATCTCATTTGTCCAAAACTTTCTACAGCTAAAATGTTTAGATGTATGTATTTGCTCTGCAAATGAATTAGTTCACTATGACCAGCTTTAACAAAATGTTTAAGTTGTATGGTGAAATCATTCTTGACAAAATCACCACAAAAGAATGGTACGCGAAAACAGGCACCTTATCCCTGCTGTCAGAACTGAAGTGCCTTACTGTTGCAATAGCTTGATCTTACGTCACTATTAAAGCAAGGCAAGTTTTAATTTTATGGACATGAAAGCTTGCTGCCATGCTTAGCCTTATAGGAAACCACCGACAGTTTTGAAAGAAATAATTTACTGTAAAAAGAACTTTCAAATTTAAAGGGGAAAAGTGACTACCTATTGGCTATTTTTGTTCAATGCCTGAACTTATTTTATGGTAGTTTTTTCACTTGAAAGTGAAAGACTAAACTTTTGCTTAAACTTTCCTCAATGAAACTTTGAAATTTGGCACTAGAGAAACAAATTACCTAACATTTACCGATTCTTGAAATTCAAAATGGCCGCCATCTGTGCTAACTGTATGGGGAAAAAATACAATTTTTTATTACGAAAAATTAAGATGGTGAAAATTTTTACTCCAAGAGCTTTAAAATGAGCTTTTACATGTGGATGATCATAAAAGAATTTTTAAATCGAAGAGTTAGAATATCTGTCCTTGTGTTAAAACCTAAACTTAAACAAGAGCACAAGTGGCAATACTGGTATTGCTAGTTCTACACTGATCACATATGATAGTGACTGTACACATGAATGTGCTACCAAGTAACAAAGTACTAAAAGCAACAAAGAAAATGTTTTATAGAGTAATGGAGCAAAATTCGAGTAACCGTATATACAGATGTAGAAATTTTATGAAGAGCAAAAATTAGACAATTGATGCTATGAATTATGCAACATGTACATATTTTTATTCAAGAATATCATTTTTATCATACATATATGGCAGTGTTCATACAAAACTTCAGAAGAAATACACATCAAAAACTCTTACACAAATGTTAGAAGAAATTTCTTTCTGTATTGTAAAGATAATGTAAAGTGACCCAATACAACCTGGGTTTTTTTCAGAGACAAATCACACAGAGTAGGTTAGTAAATATAAACTTTGATTGAGGCAAGGTCAACCATGAGCTAAAATAATGTTGCTTTGTATGCCAATAAAGTGTGAATAATATTTCAATAATTGAGTGTGTTTTCTATAAGGGGGCTGTGGATAATTAAAGCGTGCACATTACAAATGAAAGTCACTGTGTTCAGGGTGATGGGGGACTTTAGCGCCGTTTTTTTTTGGGGGGGGGGAGTTTTAGCTCTGAGTTGACTATTATATACATATTCACAATGACTACATGTCATGGTAATACTGTGGTCATTGTGTAAAAGTATATGCCTAATACTTCATCAAATTTTCTTTTGAAATGCTTGTCGTTCAAACGTCTGTTAACAGTAACTTCTAAACACCTATTTCAGCAGTTTGTCATGGTTGAAAGAAGTTCAAATCACGACATCATCATTGGATTTTCAAACTTCCACACTTTTACATAGGGGAAATGGTACTTTGAAGTCTAATGTGACAAGTTCAGTTTGCTGTGCATATATTTTAATTATCCATGGTTCTTACATGGAGAGAAAGGCTACGAAGACGACTATGCAGACGTTGCCATTGGAATATGGTTGTGCAACGTATCGATTCAAGAGTATTATGTGTCCTAACTAAACTGATGGACATACACAAAACACACACTGAAATGTCGGCCTATATCTCAACCCTTTCACTACCATGGTTTGGCCCAAACTCATTGTTATCAATAGGTGAATGTGGACCTGTTTACTGGGAATTAGGGGTGAACAGGTTAAATTGTTCGGTGCATTGTGTTTTTTGTTATGTTGCTAAACTGCTATATTTCTAAGTCATTGCTATCTATTTTTCTCTATCACTGCAGAAAAACAATAACTTGAATTACCATCAGTTTTCAGTTACAAAGTTGTATTTACTTAAAATACCTTTCACAGATTTTGTGATAGTAATATCTGAAAGACTATTAATTTCGGACAATAGACATTGAAGGATGATTACGTCAAGAGATACATTTAACGTAAAATTCGATGTTTACAGCTCATCTTATCAAAAGCACAGTAAAAAAATGTTTATGCTGCCAAGAAATGTTCAAATGTTTTTCTAAATATTGATGAAAGTAGTGGCCCACTTTTATAAACAGAACAAGTCATCGTTGATGACACAGTCCCCACTTGTTAATTGGTACTTTGATTACAGGTCCTCAGAGAGGATAGAGTCCTCTTCATTAAATCTGTGATAAAAATACTTTTGAAAAAATTCGCTGGATACATGTCTGAGTTATCGTTCAGGACATAAAAAAATCGTTATAAAATGGCCACACGGCGACCATATTGGATTGTATCACAAAACAAATTAACGTGCATATGTATGACATTAATCAATCTCCTAGCTTGTACCAACTTTTAATAAATTTGCTTGATACATGTCTGAGTTATGGTTCCAGACATGAAAAAAACGTAACAAAATGGCCACACCGCAGCCATATTGGATCGTATCACAAAACAAATCAATGTGCATGTGTATGACATAGGTCAATGTCCTTGTACCAACTTTGAATAAAATCGGTTGAGATATGCCTGAGTTATGGCTCTGTACATGAAAAAAATCTTAACAAATGGCCGCACGGTGGCTATATTGGATTGTATCACAAAACAAATTGACGTGCATATCTATGACATTGGTCAATGTCCTTGTACCAACTTTGAATAAAATCGGTTGAAACATGCCTGAGTAATGGCTCTGTACATGAAAAAAATCGTAATAAAATGGCCGCCTGGCGGCCATATTGGATCGTATCACAAAACAAATTGACGTGCATATGTATGACATAGGTCAATGTCCTTGTACCAAGTTTGAATAAAATCAGTTGAGATATGCCTGAGTTATGGCTCTGTACATGAAAAAAATTGTAACAAAATGGCCTCACGGCAGCCATATTGGATCGTATCACAAAACAAATTGACGTGCATATCTATGACATGGGTCAATGTCCTTGTACCAACTTTGAATAAAATCGGTTGAAACATGCCTGAGTTACGGCTCTGTACATGAAAAAATCATAATAAAATGGCCGCCTGGCAGCCATATTGGATCGTATCACAAAACAAATCGACGTGCATCTGTATGACATATGAAGTAATCCTTGTACCAAGTTTGAATGAAATCGCTCTAGGCATCTCTGAGATATCTGCGTGAACGGACGGACGGACGCACGGACGCACGCACGGACGCACGGACACACGCACGGACATGACCAAACCTATAAGTCCCCCCGGACGGTGTCCGTGGGGACTAAAAAAAGGCAAAACAGTTTTGTACGTGTTACAGAAATATGAACAAAACAACAGCATCTTCACAAAAGATCATGTAAACATTTAAACAGGAAATTCCTACAAAAAGTGTTCACATGTCCATATGCCATTTTGCAATATGTACAGAATACAGAACAGGAAACATGGACAGTATTTCAGATGCTTAGGGAGGTCAAAGGTCAAAACAAAATAGATATATGTACACAGCAGTGATTTGACAGCATGGATGAATATACCAGTACAAAGGGTGAATGCCATTTGCAGGTCATAGAGCAAATAGTGTTTTTACAAGTTCCATGACACAGTGTTGGTAGGATATACAAAACGTACATTACTCATAGAACTTACTAGCCGTAGGGTGTAGGCTGGGGATGTCAGTCATTGTACACTACTGCAGGCTACATCCTGACCTATATATTCATTGCCAATCGATACATGTACACAAGGCAATTTTTGGCAATGCAAATTTATGTCAATCTTGTATAACAGGACAGTTGTACAACACAAAATCAGTATGTTTTTGCTGTTTTGAGTGTGTACACGATGTTTGATACAACCACAGCGATGCATTATGGGATAACCAGGAAAAGGTCTATTAGAGGTAAGGGCTTTCACACATGTACAGTGAAGAGGTAGGGTGTGAAACAGTATGTATTGCATTGCATGGCTTGAAATTTATTATATAGCCTGTCAATTGGACGAGTAGAAATGACGTGACCACAATGCCTCAGTTGGTTCAGATGAATGTATTATCACATCTAGGGATATTTTTTGGTTTTTTGGTGTATTCAAATACAGCGGGGACAGATATTTGAACTTTCAAAACTTTTACACTATTCATATGGCCTACCACTTCTGGGGTTCATGCTGAAACTAATGGAGTAAATAAAGTTTTGAACGGATTAGATTTGTGAAAATTGGGACTTTTATTTTCTCCATAGAGATAACACAGGGATGTTTTTATTCTTGATTTGAAAGAGAATGGTTGTAACTTTGTTTGAGGAAAGTTTGAGCAAACGTTACGTCTTTCATTTGTGAGGCACAAACTACTTTAAATGTATGTGTACAATCATTTTTTTTAATTTGTGAATGGAAACAATAGTCTGAGGTTTAAAATAATTATTCTGGAAATTGTATACGATGATATGATTCAAACTTTAAAATGCATTGACTGGTTTAGCCAAGACACTGTCATACTGATTGGTAGAGTGAACATTTCAGACTTGTCTGATTGGACAAGGACTTTCAAAACTATCAACCCTAGACATCAAAGTGTATGTCAGTGACTGGCAGACAAGCATTATTTTAAGCTTGACAGCTTGACATTGGTGAACACAACCACGGTATGATGTGGAGAATTTCGTTTTCACAGTAAAATTCAGACACAGTTTGTAAATGTTCACCAATACACTGTAACAATTGAGAAAAGCACTGATTGGATGTATGGCATGGGTACATTATGCAATTTCAAAGAAGGCACTGGCTTTTCCTGTATAAATTGGAATGGGAAAAATATAAAGATGCTTTCAAAATTTATGATACAGGATTTATGGATAGCATCAGAGAAACTGTATCTACACTAGGATTAGTTGTGGAAATTGGATAAACCCAATTCTTTGCTACTCATGGCCCCCTCTGCTGTGGGAAGATCTGGATGACCTGCCATTCCGGGATGACTTTCCATGCCTGTCTCTTGACCCGGATCTTTCCCGGCGTTCATGCCTCTCCTTGGAAGTATGCCTCTCCTTGGAAGTTAGTTTTTCCGTTGGGTAGGAAGACGATGACGGTGACTTCTTGCTTCCCGGGGAAGACCTGGTGGATCTGTCACTGCTGGATAAGGAACTGCTTCCGGAAGACGCACCGTATGCTGCAAAAATGACCAAAATAAATTCAAATTTGGGAAAACATGACAAAATTTCCGAACAGCTCAGTGTTACACATATTGTATGTGTAACTAGACAAACCAGAGATTTTCTTGATTTGCAAAATAGCTATCTTTTGCTACAGACCAAGAGTCAGAGTAAGATCTCTTGGGCATCTCACTCAGGACAAGCTTTACTTGTAAAATAGAATAAACTTGAATATTTCATATATATTTGCAAAAAAATATACATATGACACATTCATTCCATGAGGAATTAATGATAGAATTACTGATGGAACATAGAGTCTTATGGAAATCACAAAGCTATGACCATACCAAAGTTTAAGTTTTGAAGAAAATCAAAATTTCAATTCCTGCTCTTTATTCTTTGATGTTTGTATCACTCTCTACCAATAGTCTTTGTATGACTTTACTCTTCACGTGGAGCGTTCAAAATACAGTCAAACTATATGTATTGTAATCACGTCAGGGCCAGCAATACTAGTAGCTGGTATTCTGATGTTGAAGGCATGAGAGGAAGACCAGAGACAATGAGTACTATTAATTTACTTTACATGTATTCCCACCACTGACTACAAAGCAGACTAGAAAGCTGGAGGCTGAAAATATGCAGGACAAGTCATTGTCAATGAGGTAGTCCCCACTTGGTTAATGAATTGGAAACCATTGACGGAAATGATGGTCATGTTGGATTGTATCACAAAACAAATCAACATGCGCGTATATATGACATAGGAAGTAATCATTGTACAGATTTTTAAAAAATTCACTCCAGGCATCTCTGAGAAATTTCCTTGAACAGACAGACAGCCAGACAGGAACAAATCTATAAGTCTATAAATCTATAAATCTATATACCCCTGTATTTTGTCTGTGGGGGACTATTTTGTCTGTGGGGACTAAAAAAGACAAAGAAAACGCATCTTTGTTGCCGAAAAACACAAGAAAGGAAAGAATACCTGGATCATATGTCTCAATATGTTGGAGTTCAAGCATACTCCGTTCAGCTGCAAGTTTTTCCAAGGGTTCGGTATAGAAACCATTGAAGTTGAGTCGGTATATGATATTCATCATATTGTGTTCACACTCTGTATGACTATACACACTAAGCTTGTCCAGTAGGTCTATCAGATGCCGGGAGAAGTTGGTGTCGAACGTTTCCACAGTCCGCTCAAAGTTTTCACTCGTAAGAACTTGATCGACATGCTGTGACACAACCTAATACAAGAAAGAAAAGTTGTTATAATGATAAAGTCATGTAGAGAATGCACACCTATATGTACGGTATTCCTTATCAGATATGGCAGACATTGCCTCCAGTACAGGTTGTAGGCCTCTCAAGTTTTCTGATACTTTTCTGGTCTATCACTAGTGTAGACTCGGTTTGAAGTTCATGGAGAAAATGAAGTTTCCATTGTCTGTTGTTTTGTGAAACAGAATATTTCAATTTTTCTTCAAGGAGTAAATACAGAGGAGAGTAGACTATAAATATCAGTAAATAATAGAAAATTTGATCTCCGATATTATTGATCATGAAATTGGTTTGAGCTTTCGATGAGTAAAATTTAAGCAACAGTTAAAACTTTGTTTCAAAGCATGTCTTAGCCTAATATCTACAAGCAAACAGAACCAGACAGGAGACAGTACTTATACATATTGTGGCACAATACTTCCAGTGTAATCTCTTGTCCTCTAAAATTCAGCAAAACCCTGTGGCTCTTAAAAGAAGTTCACGCCTCAAAAATGAAAGACTTTATAAACTTTCACTTCATTATAAACTTTTGCTCAAACTTTTCTCGATGAAACTCCCAACCCTCCTCTCTCAAACTCAAGTATAAACTAATGGAGTAACCGTAAAAATTTAGTTAAAGAAACACAAATAAATTTAATATTTACTGATACTGTAAATTCAAAATGGCCGCCATTCCTGTGTTATTTCTATTTGGGATGTTAATATTCCCAATTTTCACAAAACTAAGCCAGTGAAAACTTTATTTACTCCATAAGTTTCAAAATAAGCCCCACAAGTGGTAGGCTAAACAAGTGTTGTAAAAGTTTGAGATTCCGAATATCTGTCCCCGAGCTGCATTCTGCCTCAATGACCATGTTGAAACTAAAAGACACATGAAAGGTTGTAGTACATGGCTGGAATGTGCAGTTTTACAAGCAAATCAAACCAATGAGCGTTTTTCGATTACTATACACAGTATTTCTTTTATTTTATCATCAAACTTCATCAAAATTTATAAGAATTTCTTGAGATATTTTGAATTTGTGTTCCTTGTCATCAGCTTACATGCATTGTATCACTTGTGCTCTTTCTGAGAGGTTCATGATGTACAAATAAATATCTGCCAAAGCCTGGTCCAGTACATCACTTGACTTTATCGTACCTTAGATGTTGCTACTCTGTCACCCACATCATGAACTTCTTTTCGCTTGCTCCTTCCAGTCAGACGATTAATCTCTTCATCAACATTCATGGTACCAGTAACTCTCTGTTATCAGAATAAATGAGAATATTATCTTCTGTCATCCTTACTGAAAACCATTTAACACTTTCTATATCTCAATCACTGAATTAGTATCATTCTTTATTTAAATTTCTCTCTATGGATCTCATCTTGTCAGCACAGGGTACTTGTCTTTGAATCCACTACTTCCACTCTGAGTGTCTCAACTACCATTCATTTAGCAATTCATTCTCTCTCTCTCCTCCACCTACAAGCATTCTACTACCAAACTATTATCATGCGTAACATAATACTCAAATAAAAGTCAAAGCACACACAAGATTTTCTGCAGTACAAGAGTTTCACAGAATGCTCTATATGTATGACCTATAAAAATATGAATTATTAAGTGGTCATGAATGCAATTAACAACGTTCATCCAATTAACAGCATTGCACCCACTAATATTTACACTTGCATTCATTTTTGACCTGCATATCTGAATTCCTAAACTCAATTTTCATGAATGAAGTTAACAGAATAAGCCCGCTAACGTTGAATCTTGCAATTATTTCTAGCATGATAATATCGCCAAAATTAAGCACACCTGTACAAAGTTGTGAAAGGTAACACAGACTAGTAGCAGCTTGCTGACTATCTTCAACAGTTCAGTGTTTGTCAACATACAGTCCTTCAAACACTTGTCAAGGAATTCAGTATGATGGGCAATGACATCATCGATGTTGGATATCTGTAAATAAATGTGAAATTGAACACAAAGTAGAAAATTTATTACTGAAAGCAACAATTTTCCTTTTTAAGAATCGGTCATCATCTCACGACAACTCTCCAGTAAGTAAATTTTACCAACAATGACAAGATTGGTGGCTCTGTACAATGAACTGGAGTGGCCTGTGTGCACACATGTTGACCTTTGCCCTGTAATTGACCCCTCCCAGTGAGTCACTTGGCCCCAAGATCTGAGAAATGTCAACAAAGTTGTATCATTATGAAGGAAACATCACTGCTGATATATTTGAGTACAAGTTTGCATTTATTTTACCCTTCATACATGTTTAAGGTAGTATGTGCCTCGAAAGTGAGAGACTTAAACTTTTACTCAAACTTTCCTCAAGGAATCTTTCAACCATTCTCTTTCAAAATCAAGGGTCAGAGTGTAAGTTTTGGTACTGGAGAAACAAATTACCCTAGATTTTTGATATTTGAAATTCAAAATGGCCGCCACCCCTCTACGGAGAAAATAAGAGTTTTGATTTTCAAAAAAACTAAGGCAGCAAAAAGTTTTCTTACACAAAGAGCTTTAAATGAGTCCCATAAGTAGTTGTAAAGTTTGAGATTCAGAATATCTGTCCCTGAGGTGCATTCTAACTTAAACCAAATGTCCTTTGCATACTTACACTTTTAAGATTGGTTTCTAGGATGTTCCAGTTTGGTTCGATGACTTCAAACATCATGTAGTATTCAAAGTTTTGCACAAAGTGTAACATACGTTGTCTGAGGGCAAACGCAGATGCATACCACTGTGCTGTGTGTACACTGTATTGTTTGGAAAGTTTATTGTCAACCCAGACACTGTGAAATAATGTAGAACATTTACCAGTTAGATTAGCATTGAACTTAAAGTTTGGATTTTTCACTTTTCGTAATCGCACTTTGCTTTCAAATTCATTCATTCTAGCATTAAAATTGGTCATACACTATGAATGATGACTTTTTTATGAAATCATTTTTTTCACATTTCCATTTTGTATGTCAAACCAAACTATTGATCTGCTCCCCAAGGCATGTTAAACAAAGAGTACACATGTAAAATGCACTGTTACTGTTTACATTTAAATTCTATTTGGGACCAGAATTCAATTGTAAATTTATTTCTCCAGAAAATCACGAACATCGTACATAGCAAAGGAGTAAACTCAAAAGTATTTCTGGTGAGGTCATGGAAATAGTTCTATTTGAACTAGTCAAGTCCACGACCCTAACAAATGTGATTTTACTATAGCGAGTTCAAGTGTAACCGTATGAGAAACCTTTAAACGAGCATAATAGTAGTTTACTAAATGTCAACTGCAAATTAAGAAGATTGCAATACTCAATAAAATAAAATACAATACACAGTAAATTACATGAGCAAGTACGCCTTTAAAGCAGCTGCAAATAATCTTCTATCTGAAATATTTTTGATATGATCTGGTAGGGAGTTCCAATGAAGTGTTGCAGCATATGTAAAGTTGTGTTTACTCTGTGTCAAATGAACTTTAGGAATAGAGAAATTGTCAAGAGAAGCGAAGCGGGTGGGATAATCATGGGGAATTGGATTTAGGTAATGGTGTATATCATGGGCAAAATGATCTTTACGCAGATCATATACAAACAAACATGTGTGAAGTTTACAGAGTTGATGAACATCTAAGATTCGAAGTTGTTGGAATAAAATGGCAGAGGGAGCGCGGAAGTCAGAAAATGTAATCAGACGGACAAGTTTCTTTTGTAACAGGAGTATTGGCTCTAGATACGAAGTAAATGTATTGCCCCATATTTCAATACAGTATGTAATATGTGGTAGAATAAGTGAATTATATAACAAAAGAAGGATATGTATGGCAAATAATGCCTTAACTGAGAAATGAGATCAATTTGGGGGCCTATAGCTTTTACAGACTTTTTGGACATGAGACTTCCATGTAAGGTTCACTTGTCAACAATGACAGCAGTCTATAGATCTACATGTGTACAGGCTGAGTTGACAAGCTCAATACTGCGTATATTAGTGTGCCTTAGAGAGTAAAACAAGAAATTGTAGTGGGCATTAGAAAACAGAACCAGCAAAACATCAGAAGTTACAGCTAAATACTGATCCTTTAAAAATGGTGAACCACAATATTATGACAATTGTTGGAGTGTGTTTGTGAGAGATGCAGATTGATTTTACAGAGACAGTGAGGTAACTTTGAAGCTGATAAAAATTGTTTAAAACTCACTTGCATAGGAGTCTCTCCACATGTTTTGCATAGAAGAGATGTCTAAACAGCATTTGATATCTTGTGAGAGCCTGCAAAAGTAAACATCAACAGTTATAGGTCAAAAGGTTACAGTTTAGAAGGTTATAGGTCAAGAACGTTCAAGGCAAGGAGGTTATAGGTCAGAAGGTTATAGGCAAGATAAATATCAGAGCCAAGTAGATGTCTGAACAGAATTTGGTATCTTGTGAGAGCCTGCAAAAAGTATTCATCAACGGTTATGGGTCAGTTTATAGGTCATAGGTAGAAGGTTATACGTCAAGAGGTTCTGGGTAAAGAGGTTATAGGTCAGATAAACATCAGAGCCAAGTAGATGTCTAATGACAATGACAGTAAAATGACTTTTCCTTTTTGAAAAGAAACAAAGACTTTCAAAAAACATGAGCAGCCATATCTGTCTACTCACCTTTCGACTGAGAATAAGAGATTCCGGCCATCTGACTACATAGTCAAAGGAGAACGCTTCAAGTCCAGAGATCTGCATTTCCGTTGGATCCATATCTTGCAACTTCAAAGCTGCAATAAGTTGATTTGTGTCATTCATTACATAGAGAACGTGAGATTTTATAATCTATTATCAAACTTTACTAAAAATTACTCAAATACACTAACAGGAGTTGGACTTGGAGGGACTTTGCAGCATGTCTTTTTCAGTGACCTTTTCAAAAATCTACCAGATAATTTCCATTAACTTTCATTATTTGCAATATAAAAATTTCATAATTAAATGATTAGACATGACAATACTGATCTGAACCATTTGGTGGCAAAAGACATAAGTGATTTGCATACACGATCTTTAATCAGATATTATTCATACACACTTTTATTTACTTACATTTTTCCTGTTGTGAGTCAATAGCAAGGATTCTAAGCAGCTGTGTAATCAAGTCATATGGAGACAGTTCAACTCTGAAAATAAAAGGATTGGATAAAGATTGTAAAAGCATTCATGATATAATTACAGCACACTGATTATCACCAGGGATTGCCTTCAACTCCACATTTTACATCCCAACTACATATTTTTGAGATGGACCCTTACTGTCTTACTGTGGTGGTCATATCTCGCACATGCAGACACAGATACAGACACACAGAAACACATATACACACCCAGACACTTTTTCTTATGTTTGAATTTCCTGTCTTATATATTCCTTATCACAGTGCCCTTGCCTGTACACATCAACAATAAATCTTATGCAGCCAAGTTCATATTTCACCATTAGGTCAAGTTCATTCAAGCATAAAATGCTCCATGTGTTGCATTTTAACAAAGACTTGAATATTCGAAAGCCCAAGAAAACAGATAATTTAGACATTATTCTTACGGACTTAAATGGCTACAACATACAATGGACTAAGTAGGTAAATATACATACAATTTTTAGCTCAATACTGCTTTTTACTGACTCGGCAGATGGAAAAGTGACACACTTGGTAGGACAATTGATGCTATAAACTTTGTTGGATAAAGTACTATCTTTTAAATTATCTTATCACTGTCAATGTATTTTGTGACTAAGTGTACATGACGGTCAAATGAGTTACCTGAGGTCGTCCTTGAATGGGTCATTATTGGCCAGAGAGGTTCTCAGTGCCAATTCCAGCAGTGTTTCAAGTCTTGAAGGCACTATGTCCTCTACCAGTTTCTTGAGTTCATCTTCTGCTATGTCCATGAAGTGTACAAAGAAATCACCCTGGTCCATTAGAAAGTAGTGTTTGATAGATCTGTGAATGGCAAGCAAGTTTGATTTAGTCAGGGTTTGGTTATAGCACTGTGATTCAATCATGAGCTACATAGGAAAACAGTATGCACCTCGAACTAAAACTTTTGCTAAAACTTTCCCCAAGTTCCTCAAGGAAACTTTCAACCATTCTCTTAACCAAATCAAGAGTAAATATCAGGGGTCACCATGCAAAGTTTAGTACTAGAGAAAAAAATTGCCTGAAGATTACTGATATGTGAAATTCAAAATGGCTGCCGTCCCTGTGTTAACTCCTTAGGGAAAACAACAAATTTCAGATTTTCGAAAAAACTAAGACGGCGAAAAGTTTCTTACTCCAAGAGCTTTAAAATGAGCCCAAACAAATTAGTAAATAACCAAAGAATTGTAAAATTTTGAAAGTCTAAATATTTGTCCCCAAGGCATATTCAAACTTAAAGTAAGGCAGCAAACCAAAGATAAGTGGGAACGCCTAGCATTTTGAAACAACCACAAGTTACTACTGAGCCATAAAGTTCAGGTTTAGGGAGTACAGTACACAGCTAGCAGCCCATCATTCCAAAAGTTTGGGTGAAGTAGTTTTCAATGGTGCCATTTCAGTTGTTGGAACTAATGCAGGATTATTAAAAATTCATTATCGGTATGTGACTGTGTGCAAGTGTGGTGAGGGGTGGATGGTTGCTTGGTGTGTGTGCAAGCTATGCAGATGAAAAGTGGGGCATAATTTCTCAATTTTGTCCCCCAGAATCGCAGAGATTAGTTAGATACCAGTAAACAACTATTTAACTAGAAGACTGCATAATTTATAGCTCAGTTTGTCAGCAAGGCTTTGGATAAGACAGCCTTTTCTGTAATATACTGCAGAATTGCCAAGATATACAGACTGTGATGATGCTAGTAAAATAACTGGTAACATATGTACCACATATTGCAAAGTACGGATGTACTTTTTAATTCACTAAATCAACAGTTATGTTTCTTTTTGACAAGGCTAACTTAAGTCAGACAATAATTCTGTCAAAATCCATACAGTATTTTTCTAGTAACATACCTTAATCTGCCGAGCAGTTCTCTTTCTTCCATCAAAAGATGTAATAACATACCACTGGCATAACTGTGTGCATTCTCGATAACTTCCACATACTGTCTGTCTTTCAAAGTGTAGAGGATTTCTTCAGCATGAGGGCATCTTGGATCTTTTCCTGGGTAGCAAGAAAAGTTCATGTCAGTTTTTAAGGTAAAGTTCACCTCGGGGACAGATATTCCGACTTTTACGATTGTTATTCTGATTTACCACTTGTGAGGGCTCATTTCAAACCTCTTGGAGTGAGAACTGTATTCATGGTCCTAGTTTTTTGAAAATCAAAAATTTACTTTTCCCCATAGATTAACACAGGGATGGCACTCATTTTGATTTACAAATATGGGAAAAACGTTGGGTAATTTGTTTCTCTAGTGCAAAACTTTGCATAATGATCCCTGATTTTCACTCTTGATTTGGTAAGAGAATGGTTGAAAGTTTATTGAGGAAAATTTGAGCAAAAGTCTTTCACTTTTGAGGTGCTACCTTAACGTGTTGTTTATGAAAGACTGAGAAAAAGTTCTTCTCATTTACATCATTGTTAGTATCCTGAAAATCCTTCATATATTCCTGACGCTTTACATATGTATGATATGAACTAATGCCAATGTCATTCATTGATGTGGTTCACCTGTACAAAGGTTGGTCTGAGAGAGGGTTACAGTTTCACATTTTGAAATAAGGAAGAAATTTTTCAGTGTCGCTCCTCATCAACAAAAAAAACAAAAGGTCCACTACAGTGACTGTTTTTCAAATATTAAGGTAGTGTGTGCCTTGGGGACAGATATTCTAACTCTCAAACTTTTACAATTCTTTTATGATCTACCATGAGTGAGGGTTTATTTTAAAGCTCTTGTTGTAATAAAAATTTCACCATCATAGCCTTTTGAAAATTGAAAATATTATTTTACCTATAGGATTACCTCAGGGATGGCAGGCCACTTTGAAATTTTCAAATTATCCGAAACTCTAAGGTAGTTTGTTTCTCTAGTACCAAAATTTGCACAGTGACGCTGATTTTTAATCTTCATTTTGAAAGAAAATGGTTGAAGTATCCTTGAGGAAAGTTTGAGCAAACGTTGAAGTATTTCCATTTGAGGCGCATACTACCGAAAGTCATAATCTAACATTTTGATACAAAGACTACCATAGTGTTAAACATGTCCTTTTAGCCTGGCAGTGTTAAAAGTTAAAGGCAATGAAGCTTTGACTCAACATTAAACTCACCACACTGCCTGACAACATTCAAATATTTGCCAGTGTTGAGTATCTTATCCACACACTGTTCCAGGAAGATTGGGATTCTGTCTCTACAAATAGTATATCGTCTCTCCCAGTATGCATCGTTGTATTCCTTCTGAATTTTCTCTTTGTGAGCCGAGTCATCCTCTTCAATGAGAAACTGACAACAAAAATCAATCGTTTCACTTCAGTGGAATAAATCAAACAACAAACATATTTCATCTAGGGCATTTTGTAATTTTCTTTCAAAACATACCATGTATATCAACAAAAAATATGAATATTCCTGTGTGTGTTTAAGTTACTCCTGATCATCGGATAACATGACATGTTTTCTATATTGTGCCTGATGGCATAAGGAAATCATTAAGTTAGAATGCACCTTGGGGACAGATATTCAGACTTAACCCTTTGAGCGCCAAAGTCGATTTTTGTCACCTTTATAAAATATACCACCGTCAATTTTTTTCTGATTTTTGTCAAAATTTTGGTTAAAAACTGTAGCCCATGAAATGTGATATCCATTTGGTCCAAAATTATGAAAAAAACTTACAGAAAAGTTCACAAAAATTGGTAAAGTTTGCATCAAAATTTTGGTGGGAAAAATTATAACAGTCAAAGGGTCAAAACTTTGTTGATAGGAACTTTACAGCAATGGTTTAAATTCCAGATTTCTAATTTATGTGCAGCTTCACACAGTAAATATATGAAGTGTCTGAATACCAATATTTTGTTTGTTTGTTTATCAATGCTTACCTCACAATACGGGTCTTGAATAATTCCCTTGTAAATCCACTTTTCTAACATTTCAAAGTAAGGTGCACAGGCTGACTGTGTCAGGAACAAACACAGGTCCTGAGATTTGGCATCTCTGAAATTAATAGGGAAAGGATTTATAGTTCTTCCATGTGACATTTAATTATGAGTTTTGAAATTGTTTCAATACCGGGCTCATGCCAAGCCAGATTGCAAAGAATATAGAGAAAAAACCTCTAGGTGAAAATGCTGTGAAATTTAAGATAAAGTGAAAATGTTAACTTTACTTGTCTACTCTATCATAAATATGTGTTGTTGTACTACAACTTATTAAAACACTGTTTTTACTTAAGGCCTTTCCGGTCTAAGCTCCTAGATATCAAGATAATTCTGGGAATTTGCCAGAAAGTCAGCCCTCACATTTGCTGGATGACTGTGTATGTTCACATGATATCATAGGTCATTGGGGTCAAGGTTCAAGAGTCAAGTGGTAGAATTTAAAAGAGTATCTCAGAAAATGGCAATATATTTTGATATCAACAAATTGCAAGGAGCTGCATTGGATGGAAAAGCCTCCAAAATGAAACAGTTTTGCACCAACTTTCAATATCTTAAATCTTAACTGAAGACACGTCTTTCAGAGTACACTTTGTGACTAACTTTGGGTGTTAAATTATGAAATGCCAATGAGAATGTCTAATGGATACAAGGCCAAATATAAATGCATACCTCACAATCTATGTATCTATCTGTAAATTTATATCTACCTTCCAATCTTGCTAACTCTCTACATATTTATTGATGTAAATATCTTTTATCTACCAACCTTTCCATCTATCTAGTATCTATACATCAGTCAATCAACCATGGGGCCTATGAACCATTTCTACTAATATCACACAGTAAATGATAATATACAGGTGAGGCAGTGTTCTCCCCAGGATATTTTGACAAGAGGGCGAAGACGTGGTGCGAAGCACCACAAGCGAACGCTAACGGCAGGAGGGGGGTGTCCCCCCTCCTGCCGTTGGAGCTTTTGAAAAACAGAGATTAAAATGGTGTTATTTGGTGGCACTTGGGGAGTATTTTTTCCGATTTTTTTCGTATAAAAAACATAAAGGAAAAGAGATCTGACAGTGTTCGATAACTTTTATTCCAGTTCACTGATTTCAATGAAGATTACATTTTTTGAAAACGAAAACACAGCGACAGACATACATTTATTCATCGATGTCAAAATTATCAACACTCACGTATTCTCATCCTGATACACGTCTGGCCGAGCCTAAAAATAGGTCGTTTTGCTTTGGGAAGGAATACACAAGCGAAATTCTAACCTCCTATAAAAACTTCAGTATACTCTGCTGTCCTTGGTTTACCCTCAAGCTCCTTGGCATGTTTACTCAGCTAAGTCGGTTACCTAATGCACGGTCCCTATGGAGGGACCGTGGATAACGTTACGGCCTGAGCCATGCAAATATGGCTGCCATCGATGAGTTGCACATGGGCCTATGATCTCGGATGACATCACAAACTCGCGAGATTTGCAAGATCGATGAGAATTACGTTTGCAGCCTGCAGGATCGACGCTCACGCTTGCATTTTGCTTGTAAATCACCGTCAACTTTTTATCTCGTACATTTTATTGTTTTATTTTCAAAAAAATAAATCTTTTCATTTCTGGCAAGGGGGCGCTCGGAATTTACAAGAGGGCGCCACGCCCTGTACCTTATTCGGGAGAACACTGGGGGAGGTACACAGAATGGTTCTACTCTAGAATAAAATGGTTGTGTGACGTTCTACAGACTCAGTACACCCAAGAGATCACATGGTCTTCAAACCGACCCATTGGTACAAACATGTCTGGAAATACACATATTTCTGTGCTCCTTTGCGCACATCACTTTGTATGTACCATGATCCCTTCAAATTCTGGGTTGAACCTATTGGCAGTATCTTGCCTACCCGATGACAGCTGATGTCTGGTTATGAAGTAAACTGAGAACAGCGCCACCAGTACAAGCTCCTTTGTCAACAGATTCTGCAATTGATGACAGTATTTCCATGGTACGCATTGCTGGCTGTACATAGAACCAAAACTTCTGCAGTGTAAGATGGCCCTGTCGGTGTTGGTTTTCCAACTGTCCAACTAAGATATGGTATTGCTGTAAATAGAGAAAAAGACATGACACTTACAGTGGTAATAGCCTCAGAAACATATGCTAAACAACGAACCCTGATCCTGCAAAGTCATTGGATACTGCATTGATTTTGAGGGCGCTCTACTGCTGGCTTTCAGAAGCCTAATCTTGTTATCAGAAATTGCATTGATTTTGAGGGCGCTCTACTGCTGGCTTTCAGAAGCCTTATCTTATCAAGTCACTGGAAACTGCATTGATTTTGAGGGCGCTCTACTGCTGGCTTTCAGAAGCCTAATTTTGTTATCAGAAATTGCATTGATTTTGAGGGCGCTCTACCAGCAGTGCTTGCTTTCAGAAGCCTTATCTTGTCATTGGAAACTGCATTGATTTTGAGGGCGCTCTACTGCTGGCTTTCAGAAGCCTAATCTTGTCAAGTCATTGAAATTTAGTAATGTCGTTGTATAATAGGCAACCAATTTCATTGACACACACTATGTTTTGGTTGATTTTCAGGTGCCTTTAAGAAACCGAACATTACGCACAAACACATCGCATTGTTTATAAGGCTTGCAATATTGGTGAAAATAGGCCCCTGAAAACATAAACAAGTATACGTGATTTAAACGGAATAAAGCTGCTTTAACAGACCAATATGGCTTTGGTGCAATACAGCTTTTCACTGACTTGGCAATATCAGGAATTGGTACTGGCAGGAAAAGG
Organism: Ptychodera flava; assembly: GCF_041260155.1. Lineage (NCBI taxonomy): Eukaryota > Metazoa > Hemichordata > Enteropneusta > Ptychoderidae > Ptychodera > Ptychodera flava. The sequence continues at coordinate 37,496,306 of NC_091929.1, read as the reverse complement.
GATACTGTAAATGTCTATGCATGTACATGTACTATGTAATGTCAGTTCCAAAATTTCACCTGAACATCCAGCTTTGAGAGAACAGACTTTTTCTTCTCAGTTTTTTTTTTCATTTTGACAGCCACCCAGAAAGAGTTTGAAAAAAGGCAAGTACCTTTTTCAAGCTGAATAAAGATTCAAAACATCCTGGTGATAGAATCTTCATATACCAATTGGGCGACATGTTCACAATAATTGCTATAATTCAAATGTCAGTGAAGTCCTGTATCAACACTTCAGTAGACATTAACTATCAGTCTGGTGTTTGTGAATCTTCAGAACTCTTTGCATCAGTTATGGAATTTCAAGAAACTTCTCAAAGTCAGTCCTATATTAGTACACATAATATGAATAATTTTCTCAGAATTGGGGAGAATGTGCTTAAAGGACAGATTTTCAGGCATGAAATGTTTTACGATACTTCGCTGATCAGCTGCTTGTGTGACTCATTTTGAAGTCTTTGGAGTAAATGAACTTTTCTCAGTATCGTTTTTGTCACAATTGAAATTTTAATTTTCTGACAAGGAGTTAAACACATGGTACAGCAGCCATTTTGAAGTTCACATACCAAAGGTTTAGGTAATTTGTTTTTCTTAACCAAAGCATAACACGTTGACCCCTGATTTTAATCTTGTTTGTGAAAATGAACTGTATGAGCGAAACTGTCAGTTTCAAAGTAGGTATTATCATAACACTTTGAGTCAATGGCACCAAAAATAGTCTTAGAAAACACACTGTTAATGTCAATGAAGAATTAAAACATTTACTTAGCCATCTAAAAGATACTCTCTATCATTGACGGCATGTGCAGTTTTCGGAGGGAAATATTTAGAACACAAACAAAACACATCAATAATGGAGCTAAAATTACTCTGCCTTACAAGATAATTATACCCTGTGTCTTCTAAGCATCACTGAACCAGTGAATTCTTCAAAGTCCAGTGAAGACACATCCGATTAGGGGTCAAGGGTCAACGAATAATAAATACATCAGGTGACCTCTGACCGGGAGGGAGACGCCTACATACCTTCATGACAGTTCTCATGGCATTGCATAAAGCATGGTTTACCATACCATACTCAAAGGAAACTTTCTCCTCAATGAATCGGACCACTTTGGAGTAGTTGGCACAGATTGGTAGTATGCGGTACACCAGATCTCTGAAGGACACATCCAGGGACTGTTCAACAAGGAAGGTTCTCTCTGCATATTTGTCAGGCAGTGGCTGTGCTAGGATATACCTGGCTTCGATGCCCTGGCAATAAAATAAACCATCGATGATTCAACAGCTGTCTCCTATGAAAGAATCACTTTGGGCACACCTGAAGTACACTGGGTCCAATCTTAACAATGAAAATAATAATGTTTCTTGAGGGGCCCCAATACCTTTGCAAAGCCGCTGCACACCCTAGGTTTTGCGCTAATCTGTAGTATCATTCAGTGAACGCCAAATATTCTTCAGCCTCCCTAAATTGACACTAAAGTTTCGTATCATCTATGAAGATTTGGGTTTACTTTTTAAGGTAGAACGCACCTCAGGGACAGACATTCAGACTCTCAAACTTTTTACAATATTCTTTAGGCTTACCACATGGTGGGGGCTTATTTTGATGATGGAGTAAATCAAATTTTCACTGGCCTAGTTTCATGAAAATCCAGAATTTTATTTTCCCTCATAAAGATAACATTGTGATGCCGGCAGTTTTGACTCAAATATCGGTAAATATTGGGAAATTTGTTACTCTAGTACCAAAATTTGCATTGTGACCCCAATTTTTATTCCTGGTTTTGAAAGAGAATGGTTGAAAGTTTGTTTGAGGAAATTTTAAGTAAAATTTAAGTCTTTCATTTTTGGGGTGTAAACTACCTTAATTTCACATGATTCCATTCAGTCTATTTTTGGTTTCTGATGAGCAAGTCAAAAAGACTCCGATACTCTCTATTTGACAACAAAAATACACGTAACCTCATCCCTAGTGTGTCCATCCAACTGATAAAATAATTTTTTGATGTTAGTTTAGGTGAAAACAAAATAGGTGAACTGCTTTGTCCAGTCAGTGCAGTAAGTTTGTATCTGCAAACTTTTGTACTTCGCAGGTATGTCCGAAAAAGTTAATTTAGTAATAATAGCAGTCATGTGCAGGGTTCTTCACAAGATGTTTTAGGAGCATTCATTTCACATGTTAATAACAATACAAAAGAATGCATTTCCACAACAAAAGAATATGCAAATTATGCATCATTATGTAAATTGAACACCCCTCTTTTTTTCTTAGCTTTTGAGAACACTGATGTGAAACATAAACTTCTAAATATTCAAGTATGGCCCTACACAGTGATTTTACATCACTTGAATTTTAATTGAACAAGTTATTTAAGCTAAAGGGCTAGTAGCTATAACTTTTGATAATTTTTCCAATATTTTTGTTTCATATGTCAATTGCAATTTCTTGTTCTACCCCTAAAGCTAGTCTCGTTTTACCAGACCTCGTCGCTTCGCCACTGCAAAGTGCGCTGCTGACGGTAGGACATGGCGAGTCGCGGAGCGACGAGCGCCGAGTCGCGAAGCGACGAGGGTCTGGTGACTACCACTGCATTCCACTGTGATGACGCATCAGGACAGGCGGAGCACCAAATTTAAATATGACCCTTGACCTACTTGTATATTCACTTCGAAAAACCAAGACAAATGCATGTGTTTTCAATATGCGATAGTCAACATCGAGCTCGTCGCAAATGTCCGGGGCAAATGTACTCTGTAGACAGTGACCATGCTGAAACTTCCCGTGAAAATATACGGAGAGCATGTGAAGACAACAGCCAACAGACTTCCCGTACCCAGTTGGCAAGTTTACGAAGACGTCATTCCCCCGTAGAAAAGCTGCGATTGCTTCAATTTGCTCGTCTTTCAGGCATTCTATGGCTAATTTTCTTTGCCACAATCGATTGCTTCCTAAGTTTGGCTGTCAGCCCCCTTTTCGCCAGTTGAATTACGCACGTCCGCGTACTGTGAATGCCCAGTGCGCTCTTTATCAGCGATGCGGACGCGTCGTTTGGGGAATCCTTTTATATACGTCATATCATTGCCTTGTCACTTGTGACGAGCTTATTGACGTTGTAAGTCACAGAAGTTCCTCATAGTTGTTGGTAGATATTTTTACAAGCCCTCCTTCTATTGAATATGCATGAAAGTTTGCCTGTTGTCGCGGTTGTCGATTGAGCCATTTGATTGGTGGGTATAAATATCTTGGAATGCGGAAGTCAGTAGTCTCCAGACCCCGTCGCCCAGCCAGTGGAAAAATCACTTCATGTTCCTACCGCCAGCGGCGCACTTTGCACTGGCGAAGCGACGAGGTCTGGAAGCGAGACTACCCCAAAAGCATGCTGAAACAGCAACTATGTAGCATGTGAGCACAGTGTATATACGTGTAAAAATTTACTGTTTGCTGTTTACATTTGAATTCTAGTCCAAACCAGAATTCACTTGTCAATGATAACAGTGCAGTTTACACACATATAGGCGGAGTTAATGAGGTGAATACTGTGTATCTCAATGTTCTTTGGGAAGTAGAACAAGAAACTAGTTGACATTAACCCTTTGAGCGCTGTAATTTTTTCCCGCCAAAATTTTAGTGCAACATTTTACCATTTTTTTTGAATTTTTTCTGTAAAGTTTTTGATAATTTTGGACCAAATGGTTATCACATTTCATTGGCTACAGTTTTTTGTCAACATTTTGGCAAAAATCTGAGAAAAATTTACAGGGGTTTATTTTGTAAAGGCAACAGAAATTGACTTTGGCTCTCAAAGGGTTAAAAACAAAATGGTGAAAAAAGAGCTACTGGCCCTTTAAGAAGCCAATGATGCCACTATTATTATGATACACTGTAAATACTGTCCAGGATAAAACCAACTACACGTGACATATACAAACACACAGATGAGTGGTCAACCCACAGATATACAAACACACTTACTGTAAGAACAAACAAGAGGTCCTCTATCATAGCCTGCTCCTGCAGTGCTAATGGGAGTGTGCTGATGGCCACGGTTGGCTCCCGGTTGTCATGAGTGATGACGAAGTCGGCTTTCAAAAACGGCCGCTCAGACACCCAGTCAGGCGTAGATGGCAGAACAAGAGATGCTGAACAAAAACAGAAAACCATTAAAAAGCATAACATGAATACTTCATTCACGCTTGCGTGGATTTTCAAGCCCAGCTGAATACAGAGAGTGTGGATAATTTTAACTCCACACAAACTGTTACAGGATTTCACCCTTGTGCTCACAATGTTTGCAAAGATTAAAGCAAAAAATAGATTCAAGAAAATAAGTATGACTTAAGGTAGAATGCACCTCGGGGACAGAAATTCAGACTTTCAAATTTTTACAATTCTTTTCTGATCTACCACTTGTTGGGGTTCATTTTAAAGCTCTTTGTGTAATAAAAGTTTTGATCTTCCAGTGTTTCATCTAGAGAGGGGGACGGGGGGATTCCCCCTCTGGTGACATGTTGGCACCTCCTAGTAATTTGTCAAGGGGGGACCAGGCCCCCATGAAATGGTGCCATTCACACCTTAGAGATACAAGTAGAACACATGAACTGGTGAAATCCCCCCTAAATTTTCTGGTAAAGGGGGGAAAATGCCCCCTGTTAACACCATCCTGGATGAAAACACTGATCTTCTTAGTTTTTCAAAAATTGAAAATTTTATTTTTCTTCATAGAGTTAACACAGCGATGGCGGCTATTTTGAAATTAAAATATCGGTAACTGCTAGGTAATTTGTTCTCCAGTGCTGAAAATATGCTCGTTCACCCCTGATTTTTATTCTTGATTCTTTGACAGAAAGGTTGAAAGTTTCAATAAGAAGAAACGTTTAAGTCTTTCACTTTCACAGCACATACTACCTTAGTGGAAAAGTCTGTACTGGCATACCCTGTCAGCTTAATTGACACGTCATTGATTTGAGAAATGCTTCTCCGTCTAGACAAATATCTTTCACAAATATGCAATGGGGTGTAGGACTGACCCATAGGATCAATAAAACTGACTGAAGTTCTAAAAACATTTTACGTTAGAAGATGCACAGTTCGTATAGCGGAGAGAAATTATGTTGAATAGCTGTGTTATCTTAGGGAGGTTGTCCGTAAATCAGATGCTGAAAGAAGTTGAATTACCAGAAGACAGAGCTATGTACCAGTAGCTTTGCAGCAAAAACAGGTAAATTTTTTCTTTATATGTGACAGAAATTCACAGATGTTAGGTTTGTAAAATTCTGCAGTTCATTCCATATATAAATACCTTTGTCACACGGCTCTGTCATGTAACAATTCAGCAAGGTTTTGAAAGTTGAATAATACACATCTTAAGGTGGTTGGAAAGGCTAGAGCGTCAGTTATAAATTTCAACAAAAACTATTAAAATATAAAAGTAGTCAACATTCTCTGTAGAATAAAAAAAACTAGACATTTGGGCACAAAGGCATTGCAGAGTTATAGCCTGTTAAAACTTCTGAAAAAACTGACCAAATAAGAAGAAGTTGGGGAGTCCTTAGTGTATTAACTATGGTAGAGGTCCCCTAGCTGTTAATAAAATGTTTGAAAAGGGAAAGTCATTATTTGCTGTTTTTCAGGAAAGTTTGACAAGGTGGTTGCTGGCATTCAGAGTGAGTGACTGCTATTGTAAATGCATTTTTAGATTCTTGAGGTGTCAAAGAGGTTTGTCAAAGTGAGATAACCAAAAAATCAAAGTGAGACTTGAAAGTGGACACCGTGGGTCACCAGTATGTATTAGGGAGATGGTGCAGTGGCAAAGAATGTGAAATTTTCAGAAGAGTTACTTTCAGAATGTGCTTTGGAATACAATTCAGAATAACATTCAGACACTCACTATGTGAGATAATATTCTGTATATTCCAGAAGAGTCCTTTCAGAATGTGCTTTGGAATACAATTCAGAATAATATTCAGACACTCACTATGTGAGATAATATTCTGTATAGAAGTAACAAGTCATTGACATAGTCCCCACTTGTAATAGGAGTATTAGTCTTGATGGGGCAGGGAAATGAGGTCATTAAGAAGTATCACTGGAGTGTATATGTTCAGATCTATGAAGTTATGCATATATATGCATATTCAAGGTCAAAGGTCATCAAGGTCACGTGACATTTTGAAAAAAAACCCATTGTATTGCTAATTAATCCATATATGCCAAAATTCAGACCTCTAGCTCTATTGGCTTGCCCACAATTATATATGGGCATAATTAACGAGGTAAAGCATGTGTTGTCATAAGGTCTCCCATCCTACTAAATATAAAGGACATAGCACTTGTGGTTACTTATTTATTGACATAATCGTGTATTTTACATAAAAGGTTATCGAGGTCACATGACATTTTGTCAAAAAATTTCTATCCTATAGTCTGTCCCTATATACTAAAAATCATACATTTACCTCTATTGGCTTGCTCGAAATTAGATATGCACATAATTAATGAGGTACAATATGTGGCGTCATAAGGTGTCCCATCATACCAAATATGAAGGGTGTAGCACTTGTGGTTCCTGAGTTATGGACAAATATGTATATTTGAGGTCAAAGGTCACTGAGGTCACGTGACATTTTTTCAAAAAATTGTATTGCTAAGTTATCCCTACATACCAAAAATCAGACCTCTAGCTCTATTAGCTCGCTCAAAATTAGATATGCACATAATTAATGAGGAACAATATGTAGCGTCATAAGGTGTCCCATCATACCAAATATGAAGGGTGTAGCACTTGTGGTTACTGAGTTTTGGACAAATATGTATATTTGAGGTCAAAGGTCACCGAGGTCACGTGACATTTTGTCATAATAATTGTATTGCTAAGTTATCCCTATATACCAAAAATCAGACCTCTAGCTCTATTGGCTCGCTCAAAATTAGATATGTGCATAATTAATGAGGTACAATATGTGGCGTTATAAGGTGTCCCATCATACCAAATATGAAGGGTGTAGCACTTGTGGTTACTGAGTTATGGACAAATATGTATATTTGAGGTCAAAGGTCACCGAGGTCACATGACATTTTGTCAAAAAAATTGTATTGCTAAGTTATCCCTATATACCAAAAATCAGACCTCTAGCTCTATTGGCTCGCTCAAAATTAGATATGTGCATAATTAATGAGGTACAATATGTGGCGTCATAAGGTGTCCCATCATACCAAATATGAAGGGTGTAGCACTTGTGGTTACTGAGTTTTGGACAAATATGTATATTTGAGGTCAAAGGTCACTGAGGTCACGTGACATTTTGTCAAAATAATTGTATTGCTAAGTTATCCCTATATACCAAAAACCAGACCTCTAGCTCTATTGGCTCGCTCAAAATTAGATATGTGCATAATTAATGAGGTACAATATGTGGCGTCATAAGGTGTCCAATCATACCAAATATGAAGGGTGTAGCACTTGTGGTTACTGAGTTATGGACAAATATGTATATTTGAGGTCAAAGGTCACCGAGGTCACGTGACATTTTGTCAGAATAATTGTATTGCTAAGTTATCCCTATATACCAAAAATCAGACCTCTGGCTCTATTGGCTCGCTCAAAATTAGATATGCACATAATTAATGAGGAACAATATGTGGCGTCATAAGGTGTCCCATCATACCAAATATGAAGGGTGTAGCATTAGTGGTTACTGAGTTATGGACAAATATGTATATTTGAGGTCAAAGGTCACCAAGGTCACATGACATTTTGTCAAAAAAATTGTATTGCTAAGTTATCCATATATACCAAAAATCAGACCTCTAGCTCTATTGGCTCGCTCAAAATTAGATATGCACATAATTAATGAGGAACAATATGTGGCGTCATAAGGTGTCCCATCATACCAAATATGAAGGGTGTAGCATTAGTGATTACTGAGTTATGGACAAATATTTATATTTGAGGTCAAAGGTCACCAAGGTCACATGACATTTTGTCAAAAAAATTGTATTGCTAAGTATCCATATATACCAAAAATCAGACCTCTAGCTCTATTGGCTTGCTCAAAATTAGATATGCACATAATTAATGAGGTACAATATGTGGCATCATAGGGTGTCCCATCATACCATATATGAAAGGTTTAGCACTTGTGGTTACCGAGTTATGGACAAATATGTATATTTGAGGTCAAAGGTCACGTGACATTTGTGAAAGCGTCTGAGATATCTGCGTGAACGGATGGACTACATGGATGGACTGACGGACTGACATGACCCAATCTATGAGCCCCCTGGACTTTATCTGTGGGGACTAAAAACTGTGTCACTGCATCCTTTTTGCAATATGAATACGATGAGAAACTAATTTTTTATTTTCTTGGCCTTATACATGGGAGTCTATGGACTGCCTTATACATGGGAGTCTATGGACTGTCTTATACATGGGAGTCTATCGACTGCCTTATACATGGGAGTCTATGGACTGTCTTATACATGGGAGTCTATGGACTGCCTTATACATGGGAGTCTATGGACTGCCTTATACATGGGAGTCTATGGACTGCCTTATACATGGGAGTCTATGGACTGCCTTATACATGGGAGTCTATGGACTGCCTTAAACATGGGAGTCTATGGATTGCCTTATACATGGGAGTCTATGGACTGCCTTATACATGGGAGTCTATGGTTTGCCTTATACATGGGAGTCTATGGATTGCTTATACATGGGAGTCTATGGACTGCCTTATACATGGGAGTCTATGGACTGCCTTATACATGGGAGTCTATGGTCTGCCTTATACATGGGAGTCTATGGTCTGCCTTATACATGGGAGTCTATGGTCTGCCTTATACATGGGAGTCTATGGTCTGCCTTATACATGGGAATCTATGGAGGCGAAAACTAAAAAGTCCTCTAACACGGCCAAATTTGATCGCATTGTGAAACAAATCAACGTGCATCTGTATGAGGTAGAGTACTATCCTTTTACCAAGTTTGAACGAAATCGCTCCATGCGTCTCTGAGATATCTGCGTGAATGAAAAAAGTCATAAAATATGCAAATGAGCAATTAATTAATAAGCCACACCCACCAAAATCTAATCAGATCTAAGTCTCATCATGATAATACCAAATACCAAATTGCATGACATTGGACCAAAGGGTTCTTAAGTTATGAGTGGAACAAAATCTGTCTACGGACGGACGGACAGACGGACAGACGGACGGACGGACGGACGGACGGACGGACGGACGGACGGGACGGAGGACAGACGACACACACACAGACATTGTGGCGACATAGGACACCTTTGGTGCTTCGCACCACGGTGTCCCAAAAAACTGCTCAATGACTTCAAAAGAGGGGTGCAAATATGGCTTGTTTTCAACATTTTGACAGAATAACAGTTTTCCTACATAATTGTATACCAATTTAATCCAACTTTGAAATGAGATATGGACATGGAATTTTTACAGCCTATTAACAAGGTTACAGATAAGATTTGTACAGCACAATTTTCCTGTATTTGAAGTACTTTTTGAAAAATCATATTTTTTATTTGGAAGAAATTTTAATAATTTTTTGATATATAAACCCATGTAAAATCATAAAAACAAATTTTATTTACAAATCCTGCCATACAAATCTTACAATAAATAGTGTCAACATATTTATAACTAATTTGGTAATATTAATACTATCCAATTCTTATTAAATTCAAATATGTACAAAAAATATGAAAAATTAAATTTTAATATTTACTGGTGTCATATTTCAAAATCATGGCTGCAAATATACAATTTTTACATTCTTTGGAGAAAATATTAACTAAGGGAGTTATCCTGAAAATTTGAACTAAATATCTTGATTCTAACACTTGAAACTTGACATAACTCTGAGAAAAGAATTGGTGCAAAAATAGCCTTTCCAACCACCTTAACCCTTTCAGTCTATTTCCTGACATACAGGTCTACTAACACCTATTGAAAACCATAGTTATGTACCAATATCCTCCTGTGAAAGGGTTAGGATAGAATGCGCCTTAGGGACAGATACTCAGACACTCAACTTTTACAATACTTTTTGGTCTACTGCTTGTGTGGGCTTACTTTGAAATTCATAGAGTAAATAAAGCTTTCATCCGCTTATTTTTGTGAAACTTAGAAAATCTTCTTGTTCCACAAAAAATTAAGAAGGGGATGGAGGAAATTTGAAGTGTCCGTAAATTGTTTCTCTACCAAATGTTGCACTGTGACCCTTATTTTTAATCTTGATTTTAATAAAAGGAATGGTTGAAAGTTTCCTTGCGGAAAATTTGAACAAAGGTTAATTCCGTCACCTTCCATGGTCACAGCCTGACTTAGCTATGTGTTTAATGTTTCTAAATTTTGAAAAAGGAGGTCATTTGTTTATCTAAAGTTCAATAGGCCAGACCTCCATGAATCTGTTACATGTACAGTATTACAAAGTCGACTAGTTCAGGTTATTTCCCTTGAAGTATCTGTTGGTTGGCATTCTTTGTTCATCAAGGTAGTATGCATCTAGAAGCTATAAGTTTTCAAACTTTCCTGAAGGAACAAAGGTCAATGGCTGCTATGCAAATTTCTGAAAAAAGAAATTTCAAATTCAAACGGCAACAAACCATATGTGAACTCTACTGGGAAATATTAATTTTTGATAAACAAGTCATCGAAAGATGACACAGTCCCCGCTGTTTACATTGTTTGGAATGTTTAGTAGCTGTAAACTACTGATAATTGTGTTAATGTTGAATTCTGAGTATCATGTCAATAACATTCAACATCTAAGAATTCCTAGGGTTTCTGCGAGCCCTCGAGGCAAATATCTCCCTTGCTCTGCCGTACGGGAAATCGGCAACACACGGCCCTTCCATTGAGAGCAACATCAAATTATCTACATTGCCGTCGGAAAATCACTACGGGCTCCTGTTTTAGCAGCTGAAGCCCTTTTCGCATGCAACCAAGGATACAGGAATTACTACTGCAATACATGTCAATTGTCGAACTGCAGGAAACCTTTCCGCATATTCTTGAATTAGCAAACGACATGACATGACGACATGAGTTCTCAGCGTAAACTTCGCTTGTCTGAAGTCCTTTTCTAAACGCGTTGCCGTGAGTGCTCACGGTTTACGTAGTCTGATCCAAGATGATCGATGAAGTTTCAAGTGCCCCGATACCGTAGTCACGGAGTTCATTGTCAATCTCTTGGTATTTACTTGCATTTATGACTTTGTCAAGACACAATAGGATATTAGTACATGTAGTACAGTTGGCAGGAAATCGCTCCTCCGTTCGCTGTATCAAATGTTCGGCGCGATGAAGCGTCGACGCGAGTTTGCACAGGCAAAGCGGATGACGCAGCTCTCATTAGCATATGTCAGGTCGTGTAGTTGGCTTCGATTTCTTTTCTGAACTCGCGTTCATGATTCCTTTACATCTAACACTGTCCGTAATTCTGCGATGGTCGACTGTATCATTGGTTGTATTATCGAAAGGTTGCATTCATGATTCCTTTACATCTAACACTGTCCGTAATTCTGCGATGGTCGACTGACATTGGTTGTATTATCGAAAGGTTTGCATCCTGACTATGAAAGACAAAATTACATTGGTCAATGATCGGCATCATCAACATGCATGTCATGGCTATACGAACGAATATTGTTTGCTTCAGCAAGCCGTCTGCAACGTTGTTATTTGCGGCATTCATCACCAAACTCCAAAAACAGCGCGGGCCTTCACACCGTTACGCTACACCAAGGGATAGCCATCGGGCAGAGCACGGTCTGGAGGGACTGTGGGCAGAGCATGGCTCCTTCAGACTTTGAAAGTCGACGTTCTTTCTCGAGTATTTTATTTCGATCCCGTACTAGCCGTTCTTTCAACTTCCGAGTAGCGAAAAAAGTTGAATATTAATGACGGTTTTTCGGTACTGCATTACTTTGCGGACGGCATCATTCGTGGCCAATGCAGTCGACGTCGAACGCCGCCTTCATTTTTTCGTCCCGTCATGACGGACCGTCTGATCCCAAACAGATAGACAACTAGCAACTTTGTCAAACAAGTCATTGTCAATGACATAGTCCCCACTTGTAATAGGAGTATTAGTCTTGATGGGGCAGGGAAATGAGGTCATTAAGAAGTATCACTGGAGTGTATATGTTCAGATCTATGGACACATAGGTCTATGTCATTGTTCCCAATTTGAAACAAGAGGCATGTATAGTTATGGTTCTAAATCAGGAAAAAAGATCAGACCTCTAGTTGTATTGGCCAGCCAAGAAATACATATGTGCATAATAAATGAGGTACAAGATGTGACATCTTAAGGTCTATTATCCTATCAAAATCAAAGCGTAAAGAACTTGTGGTTACTGAGATATGCATATATATGCATATTGAAGGTCAAAGGTCATAAAGGTCATGTGACATTTTGAAAAAAAAAACAACAACATTGTATTGCTAATTAATCCATATATGCCAAAATTCAGACCTCCAGCTCTATGGCTTGGCCACAATTATATATGGGCATAATTAACGAGGTTAAGCATGTGTTGTCATAAGTTCTTCCAACCTACTCAATATAAAGGACATAGCACTTGTGGTTACTTATTTATTGACATTATCGTGTATTGTAGGTATAAGGTTATAGAGGTCACATGACATTTTGTCAAAAAATTCTATCCTATAGTCTATCCCTATATACTAAAAATCGTACATTTACCTCTATTGGCTTGCTCAAAATAAGATATGCACATAATTAATGAGGTACAATATGTGGCGTCATAAGGTGTCCCATCATACCAAATATGAAGGGTGTAGCATTAATGGTTCCTGAGTTATGGACAAATATGTATATTTGAGGTCAAAGGTCACCGAGGTCACATGACATTTTGTCAAAAAAATTGTATTGCTAAGTTATCCCTACATACCAAAAATCATACCTCTAGCTCTATTGGCTCGCTCAAAGTTAGATATGCGCATAATTAATGAGGAACAATATGTGGCGTCATAAGCTGTCCCATCATACCAAATATGAAGGGTCTAGCACTTGTGTTTACTGAGTTATGGACAAATATGTATATTTGAGGTCAAAGGTCACCAAGGTCACGTGACATTTTGTCAAAAAAATTGTATGCTAAGTTATCCATATATACCAAAAATCAGACCTCTAGCTCTATCGGCTCGCTCAAAATTAGATATGCGCATAATTAATGAGGTACATATGTGGCGTCATAAGGTGTCCCTTCATACCAAATATGAAGAGTGTAGCACTTGTGGTTACTGAGTTATGCACAAATATGTATATTTGAGGTCAAGGGTCATTGAGGTCACGTGACATTTTGTCAAAAAAATTGTATTGCTAAGTTATCCCTACAAACCAAAAATCAGACCTCTGGCTCTATTGGCTCGCTCAAAATTAGATATGCACATAATTAATGAGGAACAATATGTGGCGTCATAAGCTGTCCCATCATACCAAATATGAAGGGTGTAGTAGCATTAGTGATTACTGAGTTATGGACAAATATGTATATTTGAGGTCAAAGGTCACCAAGGTCACGTGACATTTGTCAAAGTGTCTGAGATATCTGTGTGAACGGATGGACTCACATGGATGGACTCACGGACTGACATGACCCAATCTATGAGCCCCTGGACTTTATCTGTGGGGACTAAAAACTGTGTCACTGCATCCTTTTTGCAATATGAATACTATGAGAAACTAAATTTTTATTTTTCTTGGCCTTATACATGGGAGTCTATGGACTGCCTTATACATGGGAGTCTATGGACTGCCTTATACATGGGAGTCTATGGACTTCCTTATACATGGGAGTCTATGGACTGCCTTATACATGGGAGTCTATAGACCGCCTTATACATGGGAGTCTATGGACTGCCTTATACATGGGAGTCTATGGACTGCCTTATACATGGGAGTCTATGGACTTCCTTATACATGGGAGTCTATGGACTGCCTTATACATGGGAGTCTATGGACCGCCTTATACATGGGAGTCTATGGACTGCCTTATACATGGGAGTCTATGGACTTCCTTATACATGGGAGTCTATGGACTGCCTTATACATGGGAGTCTATAGACCGCCTTATACATGGGAGTCTATGGACTGCCTTATACATGGGAGTCTATGGACTGCCTTATACATGGGAGTCTATGGACTTCCTTATACATGGGAGTCTATGGACTTCCTTATACATGGGAGTCTATGGACCGCCTTATACATGGGAGTCTATGGACGGCCTTATACATGGGAGTCTATGGACTGACTGCCTTATACATGGGAGTCTATGGAGGTGAAAACTAAAAAGTCCTCTAACACCGCCAAATTTGATCGCATTGTGAAACAAATCGACGTGCATCTGTATGAGGTAGGGTACTATCCTTGTACCAAGTTTGAACGAAATCGCTCCAGGCGTCTCTGAGATATCTGCGTGAACGGACGGACGCACGGACGGACACACACACGCACGCACGGACTACGGACGGCCGCACGGACATGACCAAACCTATAAGTCCCCCCGGACGGTGTCCGTGGGGACTAAACAACCAGATTTCACAGCACGTGTTCACTGCATGTGATCACCAGCGATTCAAATCGTCTGACCATACCATTATTTTACGGGAGCCCGCATAAACAACGTAGTGCTTGTCAACGATGACGTTTAAAACTGACGAGATGACATTTTTTGCAAAATTACTAAAGCTTTCTGTGGCTCTCGTTCATCACGACAGACAACGCTTGACGCCTAAAACTCCTAAAACTGACCAACCGAAACCGTCACCAGTCCTGCGAAATACCTTTTGGAATCGACTACAACCTTTGCTAGCGTCTCCCCCATAAATAATCGTACAGATTTACGTCATCAGTGTATTTACATGATCCAATCATTGGCTTCAGATTCGGATTCAGAGAAAAAAAGTCTGAATAAAAGACATCAAGAGTAATTTGGTGACTAAATTGAATTATTTTGAGATAATAAGGACTGTGCATCAAGAGACCATATGGTACTACATTTAGCCCAGTTACAAAACGATCGCTTCACAGATGCCACAGAAATCGTTGATGACAGGTGCACGGACGGAAGGACGCCGGGACGGACATGACCTAACCCATAAAGTCCATAAAGTTTAATTAGATAATTAAGGGTAGAATGCACCTCAGGGACAGATATTTAGACTCTGCAACTTTTATAATTCTTTTCTGATCTACCACTTGTGGGGGCTCATTTTAAAGCTCTTGGTGTAAGAAAAATTTTCACTGTCTTGGTTTTGGAAAATCGAAAATTTTATTTTTCTTCATAGAGTTAACACAGGAATGGTGGCAATTTTGAATTTCAAATATCGTTAAATCTCATATAATTTGTTTCTCTGATGCCAAAATTTGCACATAACCCCCGATTTATACCCTTGATTTTGAAAGAATATGGTTGAACGATTCATTTAAGAAAGTTTGAGCAAAAGTTTAAGTCTTTCACTTTTGAGGCGCATACTACCTTAAGAGAGAGGAAGGAACACCATTGAAACTTACTATTTTTCTTTGCTTGTTTTTCTCTCATCATTTTACGGACTGCCTCCGGTGGTTGTGTAACTATCGGCGCACTGCTGGCAATAGTCTTCAACTGATTCCTCAACTGGAGAAATTGCAGACAAAACAAAACAGAGAATAATACTGGGGTCAAAAAGTGATCACCTTGAAGGTCATGACCTCAAAAAAGGTTATGACTTTTGATCAGGGTCTCCCTGATATCATGCGTTTGACTTTCACTGCACTTCATATCCATAAAGTATAGGTAAAGATATCATTCAGGGCTCGAAAAGTAGCAGTAGTCCCGCGTCTACAGAATACCAACTTTTCCCTGGGGCTACCAAAATCCATGAAATGGTAGCCAACGTGGACTACCAGAGCCAAAATCAGAACTTGAAACTTGGCTTGTGATGTCTGTCACTTTAAGACGAGCTGAATGCAGTCAACCCAGCTAGCTGGCTGGACAAGGAAAGGCTGGACTATGACTTTGTCATGGAAATTGCAAAGGTGACAATGCAGAGGAATTTTGCAGCAAAGTTTCAATATCAGAACTGATGTACTTGGTTGACAGGCACAGGAAATGATGGCCAATGAAAATGCATTTTCATTACATTTAGATCATAATGTATCAATCACAGTTACAGGGAAATTATTGTCTCCTTCCATGCACAGAAAGCCATGCTCTATCTTAGCCCTGCTGTGCTACAGTGTATGTCTCATGGGCTGAGAGAAAGTCATTGTCATGGCGACTATCAAAATTTGCATACAACTCTGAGTATGTAGGTCACCAAACTTTTGAGTGTCACTGCTGTCCAATTCACCATATTACTGGTTCTCTTTGGGTATTAAAGTGTGCAAGTATTCACATCAAATGACTAGAAAATTCACATCATGGGCAGAATAAAAAAATAGGTCTTTTCTTGCCTGGTTAAGGGGAAAAAATATCCCTAAACTAAACTATGCATGGGCTACCAGCCATTGTCACTGGGCTACCAACTTCAGAAAATGGTAGCCGAAGTGGACTACCGGGAAAAAGTTAATTTCGAGCCCTGCCATTAAAGAATACTTTTCTAACGTACAGTATTCAGCTGATGAGGAAAACCTAGTGTTCTCCTAAATATAGGCAAGGTACCATTTGCAATTTGTTTTGTTCAAACTATTAGGCCCAATCATAAATTGTTTTGGATTACCAGGGAAAGGGGTTAGGGGTGTTTAAAATTAGATGTTTTGTGGACAATGTTTTTCCAACAGCTATAATACTGAATATCATGTTTACATCATCAAACACTTCACAATGTCATACAGACACATCACTAAATTGTAAGTTTGTAACATTTTTCCATACTGTCCAAATTAAGATTTAGATTGGGCTGAAGCAATGCACAGAGGTGAAACAGTTTGTAACAGTTGTCCAGTGGACATTTAACCCTTGGAATCTTACAGTGTACATGTTACGCTCTCTCTAACCCTACCCAAAGCTGATGGTTGGCACCTGTCCCAATGGTAAGTTTCTACAGGATAACTGTTCTCACATATAACACAAGGGACATGTCTGCAAACTTTTAATGCAAAGCACTTACAGCCATATTTGGTGTGTACTCATATACATTAAGCTGTTCACCCCTATTCCCTGTAAACAGGTCCACAATCACCATTGCTAACAATGGGTTTGGGTTAAACCATGATGGTGAAAGGGTTAAACCAGTATATTGAAAAAGTTAAATCTTCATACATTTGTTTTTGCAGAACTTTCCTCAAAACCCTGTCTTTGATAGGTTAGACTGGCCTATATATTTGGCGACATTACTGACACCAAAGACTGAACTACCAAAGTGATAATACATGCCAACTTCTCACGCTAGGCAACTCTACTCTACTAACCTTCACAACACTAGCATCCTGTAGATTTCTCACCCTCTTCCTCTTTGCAAAGTGCTCCCTCTCATAAGTGAGACTGACAATCCCCTCTCTATTTGTGCTACAATCTTCTTTACTGTCCCCACTAGCCTTCTCTCTATCACAGCAATTCACTTCAGTGCTAAAAAGTTTGTCGCAAAACCAAACTCTACTCTTATCACCTAGCTGGCTTGTACCCATGTTTCTGTCTACATCTTTGTCGTCTGCAATCCTATCCTTGCCAACTATGTCTCCACACTGCCCTTCTTCCATTGCTTTGCTAGCATCAATAACAACTTTGCCTACATCTCCTGTAATTCTATTCGTGTGACTAAGCTCTTGACAAACTCTATCCAGTTTACCTATGTCGGAGTCTCTATCACTGTAAGCTAACTTTATCTTCAATGAAAAATGAAATCAAAAGAAAACTTATTCACACTGTCCTAACTTACGTATGATCATATGTATTGTGATTGCTTTTTCTAACTTCTTTGCAAGATGTACAAATACCATGAAATCTTAGCTGTACTTGCTAAAATATGAGAGCACATCCTGTGCACAATTAATGTACAATATTTAAATGAATTGCATCTGGGTACTTTTGTCAATACGTTACCTTCATACGTGTATATCAGTCATTTTCTACTAGAATGTGAATTTTTACAAGCTCTTTTGGCTGGTAAGTACCCATGCATATATGTGTGACACGAACTATTACTGATGATAACTGAATTTGCATCAAGACTGAAATGCAATTCTCAACGATAAATAACTATTATATCATACCAGTATATTGATGGCGCAAATACATTGATATTTAAACATGCATGATAAAGTCAACCAGGGAATTAATTGTTGCACAGAAAAAAAGACAGTCACATGTTGCAGTCCTTGGGTGTCCAATTTACCTATAAACAACGATATATTAATTACGTTACATGTTTATATCAATCCTTACCTCAGACACTTCCTGTTGTGACATCTTACTGCCAGACGGTGGCAGATTAATCTGATTTAGTGGATGCGGTGGGGGTGCTGGATTTTCCTTTGCATGCTGATCCAGGACCAGCTTTGTCTTGTCTTCATCAATGAGTTTGGACAATAGATACACCATGGGATCCAGTTCTCTGACACTGTACGGTTACAAGATAAATACAGCCAATCGTAACACATGATTAGCCGAGATATTGATAGTACAATGGTCGCTGGTCAAAATGCCTAGCTGATATATGTGTGTGTGTGTGACTTGCCGTGGTTTCTCTGTACAAGTTCATGAATACCTGTTCACCCCTGATTCCCTGTAAACAGGTCGACAATCATCATCGATAACAATGGGTTTGGGCCAAACCATGGTAGTGAAAGGGTTAAACTACAAGCTGCCATGTCTCCCTCGTATTTCATCAACTAACATAACAGCATCACTGAATCAGCTCCGTAGAAGTACAGTCGTCTCTCTGAATTTTTTCCATGTTTCCAAAAGGCTTTAGCAATACAAATACATTTAAAACAGAGGACTCAACATCTCTGTTCCAGTGCAATATTGTAACATTGGCAAAGAAATTTAGAAAATCACAAATTAACATTTCCTCCGACCTTTTATTCAGGTTGGGAAAAAATTGTACAAGATTCACAAGTGAGCAGGGTGAAATGATGGGTATTGTGTGTGCAAGCCACTGACTCTGATTACTTGAAAGAAAAATTTCAAGCAAATTTTGAAAAGATGACAATGTATGTGAAATATTCCTTACATCCATACAGTGAACGGTAAAACCATGTTTTAGTATCTGCTAAAATAAACATCCTTCCAGCCTAATTACAAAATAGGTTTACTGGAATAGTAACATTATCAACTAGTATGTGATAGCACAATGTACGCTATTTAATTACATTATAAGTGATAAGTTATTAAAAACTATATAGTGATTGAAGAACCTTGTCAGCAAACCTACAAAACCTACTTTCTTGATTTGAGTTCATCGTATTTTCTTAAGAACTCTTCAGGCTTTCTTGTGTACTCAGCAATCTTCCTCTTCGCACTGTGGGCAGATACTTGTGTGGTAACATAGCCAGTCATGTTTTTCAACAACGTATCAGCATACACATCTGCCCCTTCCCCTGAGTTGACACTGGGAATCAAAGTGCAATACAAAACTGTTAGAGCTGTTCAAACTCTTCTAATATTCTCATGTTCATGACCAATATTTGTAAATAATGCTTCATATAGTAACACTGCACAAAACATGGCAGTACTCCTAATATAAGAACATCTGAAGGGCATTTAGCTCATGGGTTAGGGAACTTTGCCTCATGGGCCAACAGAACGTCATATTAAGTTTTTAAGATTTTAACACAACAAAAAACCTGGGCTGATGTCCATGTATCTATGCAAAAAAACCCAAATATGAGCTAAAAAATCAGTACTAGAAGGGCATCTATGTAACAGGTAACGGCTAGATTGATTACCCAGTTGCCTTCTTAATTTAAAAACACAATGAGTTATACTTATGAAATGAATGAACGAAGAGGTTTACAAAAAAGTTTACAAAATACCGTCGAAACAATAATTTAAAATGGTCTTACTGACCCGAACTATTCGTTTTTGTTGTTTCGTCTTTTTTTTAATCTCGGTACTTGATGAAATTAATATTTATATATACATCGTTTGATGATTTCACTTATCCTTATTTTTCTATTTTCGAAAAAAATAAACTATCATCGGGCAGTTTCTGGTGGTCGACAGGTCAAGTGTATCTTGTCGAACAGGTATCTACAAAGCACAAACTATGATAATTGAAAAAAATTATTTGACATTTTGCTTAAGTCAAGTTTCCTAAAATACTGCATTACTGTTGGCAAATCATTAGAAAATTTGCTCATTTTATGTGGCAACATTCAAGAGACAAACATTCATAACGAAATAACTCTGCAGCCATGCAACACACTGCTTCAACGGGAATGGACACCATGGTCGCGGAGGTAGGAAGGGAACTTATATTACTTGTAACGCTTATTGCGTGCAGTGCTTACCCTAATTCCGTCAACAACTCATTAACATAGTGATGGACTTTGAATTCACTCATGTTGGCCTCCTTTTCCAGCGATGCTTGAGCGAGAGAACCTAAATGTACCGTCTACGCAAACGACCAGTCGCCGGGTAATCCGTGCGAACGTACGCTCGAGTCTACAGACAGTCGTAACGTACAGAACAAGTTTGGGCGACGTTCACATCAGTGGTAGAGAACATAAAAAGTCCGGAAAGAGAAATACTTCTCCTATCTACGCACTAAAATCGATAAAATTCTGGAGAATGATAAACTCGCGATAGAGGTCTTAAGATACCGATGGAACTTGATGCAGACGAGAAATCTTGAAGTTGTCCAGAAAAATAACTGTCTGGCGCCAGATTTTCATTTTAGTCAGCCATTTTGTCCCAGTTGCCAAATCGAGGCAAGTTGAGTTTATGGATATCTTCGTAGTATGTCGTTCAGATTGTGTTTAGAGATTATGAAAACGGAATGCCATAATAGCTACAATAAAAAATAATTTGATTTTAATTCACAATGCGAATTAATTGAATTTTAGGCCAAAACAGTTTGTCGAAAATGCCGTCTCGTAATTATTTGCATTCGAATTCGGTGCTGTTTTTACACAGCCATCTTTCTTCCCAGCTTGAATGAGCCAAGTGTCAGCTCAGTGTTGAACTGCTGGAAAAGAAGTCCCCTAAATGACGAAAAACTCGGTAGTTTTTGCTTTAACACTCATCCGACAGTAAGTAGTCTACCATATGTTGATTCTTTAAGGTGATTGAATCTGTTGTGTGCCGAAAGTATGGTTAAAATGTTTGCAAACTGTGTTAGCGTTAAATGTGAGTCTCCTTTTACAAGAGAAGAATGTGTGTCAAATGTGCTAATTTGTCGCTTCTGTGTTCAAAAGGTGGACGTGCAGTTTTGCATTGCCTTTTACCCCAAATCAGCGTCATTTACTTTACATTTCAAGCCACGCTCTGGTAATCTTGCGCGGTGTAAAGCTAGAGTGATG